>NC_143039.1:8875000-8885000 GCF_057628025.1 Oncorhynchus mykiss | reverse complement strand
AGAGAAGAAGAGAGAGATACAGAGGACAAAGATAATAAACAGATAGATAGATGTAGAGAAGAAGGAGATAGAATAGATAGAATAAATAAGATAGAGGTATAGAAGAAGAGGGAGATAGAGATAGAGAGGACAGAGATAATAAACAGATAGAGGTAGAGAAGATTAGGGAGATAGAGAAAGAGAGAGGATAGACATAATAAACAGATAGATAGAGGTAGAGAAGATTAGGGAGATAGAGAAAGAGAGAGGATAGAGATAATAAACAGGTAGATAGAGGTAGAGAAGATTAGGGAGATAGAGAGGACAGAGATAATAAACAGATAGAGAGAGGTATGGAAGATTAGGGAAATAGAGAGAGAGAGAGGACAGAGATAATAAACAGATAGAGAGAGGTATGGAAGATTAGGGAAATAGAGAAAGAGAGAGGACAGAGATCATAAGCAGGTAGATAAATAAAGGTGGATAAGGAGGGAGAGAGGGACACAGAGAACAGTTTGTGCCAACAGTGAAGGACAGTGGGAGGGGTTGATGGGTGAGGGGGTAGGAAATGGTGGGAGAAGGATCCAATCTCCGGAACAACGCCGAGTTATCTGACCAAGGTGCTGTGTGTGTGTGTGTGTGTGTGTGTGAGTGAGAATCTAATTGATAAGAGCCTTCTATCTTTAATAGAGCAGTGTTAGGCTCAGGACATCAAAACATTGGCTCTGGCTTAAAGGCATATTACCCCCCCCCCCACACCCCTCTCTCCCTTTCTCTCTCTCAGACTGTGGAGAGGAGTCTGAGGAGTCTGAGGAGTCAGAATGTGTTGATGTTTCCACCTTGATGTTTTAGTCCTCTTCAACTCTTATCTGCTCTCTTCATCTGTTCTCTGTCCTCTTCGTCTGTTCTCTTCGTCTGTTCTCTGTCCTCTTCGTCTGTTCTCTGTCCTCTTCGTCTGTTCTCTGTCCTCTTCATCTGTTCTCTGTCCTCTTCATCTGTCCTCTTCATCTGTCCTGTCCTCTTCATCTGTCTTCTTCATCTGTTCTCTGTCCTCTTCATCTGTCCTCCGTCCACTTCATCTGTCCTCTTCATCTGTTCTCTGTCCTCTTCATCTGTCCTCTTCATCTGTTCTCTGTCCTCTTCATCTGATCTCTGTCCTCTTCATCTGTTCTCTGTCCTCTTCATCTGTTCTCTGTCCTCTTCATCTGTCTTCTTCATCTGTCCTCTGTCCTCTTCATCTGTCCGCTTCATCTGTTCTCTGTCCTCTTCATCTGTTCTCTGTTCTCTGTCCTCTTCATCTGTTCTCTGTCCTCTTCAGCTGTTCTCTGTCCTCTTCATATGTCCTCTGCCCTCTTCATCTGTTCTCTGTCCTCTTCATCTGTTCTCTGTCCTCTTCATCTGTCCTCTTCATCTGTTCTCTGTCCTCTTCATCTGTCCTCTGTCCTCTTCATCTGTTCTCTGTCCTCTTCATCTGTCCTCTGTCCTCTTCATCTGTTCTCTGTCCTCTTCAGCTGTTCTCTGTCCTCTTCAGCTGTTCTCTGTCCTCTTCATCTGTCCCCTTCATCTGTTCTCTGTCCTCTTCAGCTGTTCTCTGTCCTCTTCATCTGTTCTCTGTCCTCTTCATCTGTTCTCTGTCCTCTACATCTGTTCTCTGTCCTCTTCATCTCTCCTCTGTCCTCTTCATCTGTCCTCTGTCCTCTTCATCTGTCCTCTTCATCTGTTCTCTTCATCTGTTCTCTGTCCTCTGTCCTCTTCATCTGTTATCTGTCCTCTTCATCTGTCCTCTTCATCTGTTCTCTGTCCTCTTCATCTGTTCTCTGTCCTCTTCATCTGTTCTGTGTCCTCTTCATCTGTCCTCTGTCCTCTTCATCTGTTCTCTGTCCTCTTCATCTGTTCTCTGTCCTCTTCATCTGTCCTCTTCATCTGTTCTCTGTCTTCTTCATCTGTCCTCTTCATCTGTCCTCTGTCCTCTTCATCTGTTCTCTGTCCACTTCATCTGTTCTCTGTCCTCTTCATCTGTTCTCTGTCCTCTTCATCTGTCCTCTGTCCTCTTCATCTGTCCTCTGTCCTCTTCATCTGTTCTCTGTCCTCTTCATCTGTTCTCTGTCCTCTTCATCTTTCCTCTTCATCTGTTCTCTGTCTTCTTCATCTGTTCTCTGTCCTCTTCATCTGTCCTCTTCATCTGTTCTCTGTCCTCTTCATCTGTCCTCTTCATCTGTTCTCTGTCCGCTTCATCTGTCCTCTGTCTTCTTCATCTGTCCTCTTACTCTGTTCTCTGTCCTCTTCATCTGTCCTCTTCATCTGATCTCTGTCCTCTTCATCTGTCCTCTTCAGCTTTTCTCTGTCCTCTTCATCTGTTCTCTCCAAATATAGGGAATAGGGTCCTATAGGGTCCTGGTCTAAAGTAGTGCACTATGTAGGGATTAGAGTGTCATTTGGGACAAAACCTCTGTCCTCTGTCATCTGAGTGGAAGGTAGAGAGGGATGGATAGAGAGACGACCTCGAGTGTCCTGGAAACCCAAATCCAGGTTAATTACTCCTCCCTCACATGTCGCCTCAGTAGAGATGTCCACAGGGACGATGGTGAATACATGACCTCTGGAAGACCTCTTAGGGAGGGAGGGAGGGAGGGAGGGAGGGAGGGAGAGAGGGGGAGGGAGGAGGGAGGGAGGGAGAGAGGGGGAGGGAGGAGGGAGAGAGGGAGGGAGGGAGGGTTTGAGTGAGAGGGGGAGGGAGAGAGGGAGGGAGGGAGGGAGAGAAATGGAGTGGGAGAGAGAGAGAGAGAGAGAGATGGAGTGACAGAGAGAGATGGAGTGACAGGGGGGGAGTGAGGGAGAGAGGGAGAGGGAGGGAGGGAGGGAGGGAGGGAGGGAGGGAGGGAGGGAGGGAGGGAGGGAGGGAGGGAGGGAGGGAGGAGAGAGGGGGGGAGGGAGGGATGGATAGAGGCAGGGAGGGAGGGGGAGAGGGAGGGAGGGCGGGAGGGAGGGAGGGGGGAGGGAGAGAGGGGGGAGGGGGGAGGGAGGGAGTAACTCACCCTTCCCTCCACCATTTTCCACCATAATTTGCAAATAAATGCATTAAAAATCCTACAATGTGATTTTCTGGATTTTTTTTTCTCATTTTGTCTATCATAGTCGAAGTGTACCTTTGATGAAAATTACAGGCCTCTCTCATCTTTTTAAGTGGGAGAACTTGCACAGTTGGTGGCTGACTAAATACTTTTTTTTGCCCCACTGTATACAGCAACAACTCCCACATAAGCATTCTTATGTCTTTTCCTATAGATGTTTTATCCTTGTATTGCTACTGCCTCCCCTAACCCAGACGACGCTGGGCCAATTGTGCACCTCCCAATGGGTCTCCCTGTCACAGCCGCCTGCGACAGAGCCTGGGCTGCGAGCCCAGGATATCTAGTGGCACAGCTAGCAACGGTCAGCAGTGCCTTAGACCACCGCGCCACTCGGGAGGCCCTGATTCTAGCAAGTTATTGACCTTATTACCTTATTTCTAAGATACATATATTATGCTATTTTCAGCCCTTTTCCTGGGTAGCTTATTAGAGAGAGACATCATATGGAAAAGAGCAAACCAAGCAAGAGAAGGAAAGCTATACAATAGCTTGTTAAAGACAGGAATGCCCATGGGGGAGGTGTTGCCGTATATATTCAGAGCCATATACAGTACTAGTCAAAAGTTTGGACATGCCTACTCATTCCAGGGTTTTTCTTTATTTTTACTATTTTTCTACATTGTAGAATAATAGTGAAGACATAACAACTATGAAATAGTAGTGAATACATTAAAACTGTGAAATAACACATATGGAATCATGTAGTAACCTCAAAAAGCGTTAAACAAATCAAATTATATTTGATATTTGAGATTATTCTACAAACACTGTGATTATTATTATTTGACCCTGATGACCCTGATGGTCATTTATGAACATTTGAACATCTGGGACATTTTCTGTTATAATCTCCACCCGGCACAGCCAGAAGAGGACTGGCCCACCCCTCATAGCCTGGTTCCTCTCTACCTGGTACAGCCAGAAGAGGACTGGCCACCCCTCATAGCCTGGTTCCTCTCTACCTGGTACAGCCAGAAGAGGACTGGCCACCCCTCATAGCCTGGTTCCTCTCTACCTGGTACAGCCAGAAGAGGACTGGCCACCCCTCATAGCCTGGTTCCTCTCTAGGTTTCTTCCTAGGTTCTAGCCTTTCTAGGTAGTTTTTCCTAGCCACCATCTGCATTGCTTGCTGTTTGGGGTTTTAGGCTGGGTTTCTGTGACATCGGCTGATGTAAATAGGGGTTTATAAATACATTTGATTGATTGATTGATTCTTCAAAGTAGCCACCATTTTCCTTGATGACAGCTTTGAACACTCTTGGCATTCTCAGTGCGGTTTGGAGGGTCATGTTTCGGAGGACGCATTGACTCGACCTTTGCCTCTCCCGAGCCCGTTGGGGAGTTGCAGCGATGAAACAAGATCGGAATCATGACATTGGGAGAGAAAAAAAAATATTCCAAAAGAACAATCTCAGCTCTCCCTTGTTTTGCGTTCAACAGGAAGTTGGTGTCATCACCTGACATGCAGGCTGTCTACACACCATCCCCCTGTCACATGACGTCAACACCTGATAGGTACTTGGGGTGTCAAGAGGGAAAGGGAAGACACAAGTGTTTCACTGGGGGACTATAAGTAACCTTTACATTCTAGAGTAAACACTGGGGGACTATGGGTAACCTTTACATTCTAGAGTAAACACTGGGGGACTATGGGTAACCTGTACATTCTAGAGTAAACACTGGGGGACTATGGGTAACCTTTACATTCTAGAGTAACACTGGGGACTATGGGTAACCTTTACATTCTAGAGTAAACACTGGGGGACTATGGGTAACCTTTACATTCTAGAGTAAACACTGGGGGACTATGGGTAACCTTTACATTCTAGAGTAACACTGGGGGACTATGGGTAACCTTTACATTCTAGAGGAAACACTGGGGGACTATGGGTAACCTTTACATTCTAGAGGAAACACTGGGGGACTATGGGTAACCTTTACATTCTAGAGGAAACACTGGGGAACTATGGGTAACCTTTACATTCTAGAGTAAACACTGGGGGACTATGGGTAACCTTTACATTCTAGAGTAACACTGGGGGACTATGGGTAACCTTTACATTCTAGTGGAAACACTGGGGGACTATGGGTAACTTACATTCTAGAGTAAACACTGGGGGACTATGGGTAACTTACATTCTAGAGTAAACACTGGGGGACTATGGGTAACTTACATTCTAGAGTAAACACTGGGGGACTATGGGTAACTTACATTCTAGAGTAAACACTGGGGGACTATGGGTAACCTTTACATTCTAGAGTAAACACTGGGGGACTATGGGTAACCTTTGCATTCTATAATAAACACTGGGGGACTAAGGGTAAACTTTACATTCTAGAGGAAACACTGGGGGACTATGGGTAACTTACATTCTAGAGGAAACACTAGGGGACTATGGGTAAACTTTACATTCTAGAGTAAACACTGGGGGACTATGGGTAACCTTTACATTCTAGAGTAACACTGGGGGACTATGGGTAACCTTTACATTCTAGTGGAAACACTGGGGGACTATGGGTAACTTATATTCTAGAGTAAACACTGGGGGACTATGGGTAACTTACATTCTAGAGTAAACACTGGGGGACTATGGGTAACCTTTACATTCTAGAGTAAACACTGGGGGACTATGGGTAACTTACATTCTAGAGTAAACACTGGGGGACTATGGGTAACTTACATTCTAGAGTAAACACTGGGGGACTATGGGTAACTTACATTCTAGAGTAAACACTGGGGGACTATGGGTAACCTTTACATTCTAGTGGAAACACTGGGGGACTATGGGTAACCTTTACATTCTAGAGTAAACACTGGGGGACTATGGGTAAACGTTATATACTAGAGGAAACACTGGGGGACTATGGGTAACCTTTACATTCTAGTGGAAACACTGGGGGACTATGGGTAACCTTTACATTCTAGAGTAACACTGGGGGACTATGGGTAACCTTTACATTCTAGAGTATACACTGGGGGACTATGAGTAACCTTTACATTCTAGTGGAAACACTGGGGGACTATGGGTAACCTTTACATTATAGAGGAAACACTAGGGGACTATGGGTAACCTTTACATTCTAGAGTAACACTGGGGGACTATGGGTAACCTTTACATTCTAGTGGAAACACTGGGTACTATGGGTAACCTTTACATTCTAGAGTAAACACTGGGGGACTATGGGTAACCTTTACATTCTAGAGTAAACACTGGGTACTATGGGTAACCTTTACATTCTAGAGTAAACACTGGGGGACTATGGGTAACCTTTACATTCTAGAGTAACACTGGGGGACTATGGGTAACCTTTACATTCTAGAGTAACACTGGGGGACTATGGGTAACCTTTACATTCTAGAGGAAAGACTGGGGAACTATGGGTAAACTTTACATTCTAGTGGAAACACTGGGGGACTATGGGTAACCTTTACATTCTAGTGGAAACACTGGGGGACTATGGTTAACCTTTACATTCTAGAGTAAACACTGGGGGACTATGGGTAACCTTTACATTCTAAAGTAAACACTGGGGGACTATGGGTAACCTTTACATTCTAGAGTAAACACTGGGGGACTATGGGTAACCTTTACATACTAGAGGAAACACTAGGGGACTATGGGTAACCTTTACATTCTAGAGTAAACACTGGGGGACTATGGGTAACCTTTACATTCTAGTGGAAACACCGGGGGACTATGGGTAACCTTTACATTCTAGAGTAAACACTGGGGGACTATGGGTAACCTTTACATTCTAGAGTAAACACTGGGTACTATGGGTAACCTTTACATTCTAAAGTAACACTGGGGGACTATGGGTAACCTTTACATTCTAGAGTAAAACTTTGCCCCGAATTAGCCATTGAAATGATTTGTTCATTGACACCAAACACCAGTTTGTCTGTTTCCTCATTTCCTCATCAAAGCGAGGCATCTGTTGGCCTAGAAGGCCTTGTGGTCGTGGTCGTCTTTCATTCCGTACCTCCCGGAGTCCGGCCCACCACAAACCAACCCCTGACTGCCAGGTAGAAATATTGGACAAGTTGCAATTTGGTTTGGGCCTCTTAGTGTAGAGACAGGGTCTGATTTCTCCTGGGTCGCGGCATCGATTAGCAGGTAAACCCCCAGACAGTCAGATTAGAGGAGAGGTTAAGGGGGGCAGGTGGCGAACACACACACACACACACATACACACACACACACACACACACACACACACACACACACACACACACACACACACACACACACACACACACACACACACACACACACACATGCATATACACACACACATACACATACACAGACACTCACGGTGGTGACCTGAATTAGACTTTAAAGAGGAAATATTAACTTTTCCGATATGAGTCATGTCACTATCCTGAGGATGAAGCCATTAGTCTGGAGACGAAGAGTTTCCCCCCGATATGACTCATGTCACTACCCTGAGGATGAATCCATTAGTCTGGAGACAAAGACTGTCCCCCGATATGACTCATGTCACTACCCTGAGGATGAATCCATTAGTCTGGAGACAAAGACTATCCCCCGATATGACTCATGTCACTACCCTGAGGATGAATCCATTAGTCTGGAGACAAAGACTGTCCCCCCAATATGACTCATGTCACTGTCCTGAGGATGAATCCATTAGTCTGGAGACGAAGAGTGTCCCCCCGATATGACTCATGTCACTCTCCTGAGGATGAAGCCATTAGTCTGGAGACAAAGTGTGTCCCCCGATATGACTCATGTCACTGTCCTGAGGATGAATCCATTAGTCAGGAGACGAAGACTGTCTTCCACCAACCTTCAGCGTGGTTCCCGCGTGCACTGAAAGCTCTGTTGACATGACAACTTGGGCAGAGTTCCGGGTACCTTCTGATTGGATCGTGGGAAAAAAGCGTTTTGTTTTGATTGGCTGTCCCTTGCAACTACAGATGGTGGTGTTTTTTTTTTGGGACAACAAGTTGCTTATTAAAACAGTAGCTGTGGGTGTTTCACGGGGCCAATCAAGAAGCAACTCAGTTTGGAAGCAACCAACGTTGTGTCAACGTTGCTTGGTGTAACCTCCAGCCTTCAGTAGTCGGGAGTTAGGAGGAGTGTTTTCGTCTGTAGTTTCACCTCACATTTACTGTACAAAAATATAAAAGCAACATATAACAATTTAAAAGGTTTTACTGAGTTACAATTCATATGAAGGAAATCAGTCAATTTAAATACATTAATTGGGCCCTAATCTATGGATTTCACATGACTGGGAATACAGATATGCATCCGTTGGTCACAGATACCTTAACAAAAATGAGTAAAGGCTGTGGATCAGAAAACCAGTCAGTGTCTGGTGTGACCATCATTTACCTCATGAAAACCAGTCAGTGTCTGGTGTGACCATCATTTACCTCATGAAAACCAGTCAGTGTCTGGTGTGACCATCATTTACCTCATGAAAACCAGTCAGTATCTGGTGTGACCACCATTTACCTCATGAAAACCAGTCAGTATCTGGTGTGACCACCACATTTACCTCATGAAAACCAGTCAGTATCTGGTGTGACCATCATTTACCTCATGAAAACCAGTCAGTGTCTGGTGTGACCATCATTTACCTCATGAAAACCAGTCAGTGTCTGGTGTGACCATTTACCTCACTAAAACCAGTCAGTATCTGGTGTGACCATTTACCTCACTAAAACCAGTCAGTATCTGGTGTGACCATTTACCTCATGAAAACCAGTCAGTATCTGGTGTGACCATCATTTACCTCATGAAAACCAGTCAGTGTCTGGTGTGACCATCATTTACCTCATGAAAACCAGTCAGTATCTGGTGTGACCATCATTTACCTCATGAAAACCAGTCAGTATCTGGTGTGACCATCATTTACCTCATGAAAACCAGTCAGTATCTGGTGTGACCATCATTTACCTCATGAAAACCAGTCAGTATCTGGTGTGACCATCATTTACCTCATGAAAACCAGTCAGTATCTGGTGTGACCATCATTTACCTCATGAAAACCAGTCAGTATCTGGTGTGACCATCATTTACCTCATGAAAACCAGTCAGTATCTGGTGTGACCATCATTTACCTCATGAAAACCAGTCAGTGTCTGGTGTGACCATCATTTACCTCATGAAAACCAGTCAGTATCTGGTGTGACCATCATTTACCTCATGAAAACCAGTCAGTATCTGGTGTGACCCCCATTTACCTCATGAAAACCAGTCAGTATCTGGTGTGACCATCATTTACCTCATGAAAACCAGTCAGTATCTGGTGTGACCATCATTTACCTCATGAAAACCAGTCAGTATCTGGTGTGACCCCCATTTACCTCATGAAAACCAGTCAGTATCTGGTGTGACCCCCATTTACCTCATGAAAACCAGTCAGTATCTGGTGTGACCATCATTTACCTCATGAAAACCAGTCAGTATCTGGTGTGACCCCCATTTACCTCATGAAAACCAGTCAGTATCTGGTGTGACCCCCATTTACCTCATAAAAACCAGTCAGTATCTGGTGTGACCATCATTTACCTCATGAAAACCAGTCAGTATCTGGTGTGACCCCCATTTACCTCATGAAAACTAGTCAGTAGCTGGTGTGACCATCATTTACCTCATAAAAACCAGTCAGTATCTGGTGTGACCATCATTTACCTCATGAAAACTAGTCAGTAGCTGGTGTGACCATCATTTACCTCATGAAAACCTCATGCAGCGTGACACATCTCCTTCACATAGAGTTGATCAGGCTGTTGATTGTGGCCTGTGGAATGTTGTCTCATTCCTCTTCAATGGCTGTCAATCCAGAGCATCCCAAACATGATCAATGGGTGACATGTGTGGTGAGTTTGCAGGCCATGGAAGAACTGGTGA
>NC_143039.1:8865000-8870000 GCF_057628025.1 Oncorhynchus mykiss | reverse complement strand
CTCCAAAAACTAACCCTAGCTCCTAACACTAAACCCAATTCTAACCCTAATTCTAAACCTAACCCTGGCTCCTAAAACCAACCCTAAACTCCAAAAACGAACCCTAGCTCCTAACACTAAACCCAATTCTAACCCTAATTCTAAACCTAACCCTGGCTCTTAAAACTAACCCTAAACTCCAAAAACTAACCCTACCTCTTAACACTATACCCAATTCTAACCCTAATCCTAAACCTAACCCTGGCTCCTAAACCAACCCTAAACTCCAAAAACTAACCCTAGCTCCTAACACTAAACCCAATTCTAACCCTAATTCTAAACCTAACCCTGGCTCCTAAAACCAACCCTAAACTCCAAAAACGAACCCTAGCTCCTAACACTAAACCCAATTCTAACCCTAATTCTAAACCTAACCCTGGCTCTTAAAACTAACCCTAAACTCCAAAAACTAACCCTACCTCCTAACACTAAACCCAATTCTAACCCTAATTCTAAACCTAACCCTGGCTCCTCAAACTAACTCTAATCCTAAACCCCCTAGAAATAGTATTTGACCTCGTGGGGACTAAGAAAATGTCCTGTTCTGTTCCTCCTCCCAACTCCCGACTACCGAAGGCTGGATGTTACACCAAGCAACGTTGACACAACGTTGACACAACGTTGGTTGCTTCCAAACTGAGTTGCTTCTTGATTGGCCTCGTGAAACACCCAAAGCTAGACAACAGAAACATAATGATACCACACCAGACAACAGATACATAATGATACCACACCAGACAACAGATACATAATGATACCACACCAGACAAAATAATGATACCACACCAGACAACATACACATAATGATACCACACCAGACAACAGACACACAATGATACCACACCAGACAACAGATACATAATGATACCACACCAGACAACAGACACATAATGATACCACACCAGACAACAGATACATAATGATACCACACCAGACAACAGATACATAATGATACCACACCAGACAACAGATACATAGTGATACCACACCAGACAACAGATACATAATGATACCACACCAGACAACAGATACATAATGATACCACACCAGACAACAGACACATAATGATACCACACCAGACAACAGATACATAATGATACCACACCAGACAACAGATACATAATGATACCACACCAGACAAAATAATGATACCACACCAGACAACAGACACATAATGATACCACACCAGACAACAGACACATAATGATACCACACCAGACAACAGATACATAATGATACCACACCAGACAACAGACACATAATGATACCACACCAGACAACAGATACATAATGATACCACACCAGACAACAGATACATAATGATACCACACCAGACAACAGATACATAATGATACCACACCAGACAACAGATGCATAATGATACCACACCAGACAACAGACACATAATGATACCACACCAGACAACAGATACATAATGACACCACACCAGACAACATACACATAATGATACCACACCAGACAACATACACATAATGATACCACACCAGACAACATATACATGATGATACCACACCAGACAACACATACATAATGATACCACACCAGACAACAGACACACAATGATACCACACCAGACAACAGATACATAATGATACCACACCAGACAACTGATACATAATGATACCACACCAGACAACAGATACATAATGATACCACACCAGACAACTGATACATACCAAATTATTTACGCAATTTTGTTCGTCAAGACTCACACATGGACTCTGTAACCAAGGGTAGTGCACTACATAGGGAACGGGGTCCCATTTTGGACTCGACTTTAACCTATCTGTCTTTCTGTCTCTTGTGTTCTTATTAACCTTGATGGGAATCCAACAGCACAAGGACTGCCACAGTTTCCTCCAACAGATTGTTACGCACACACACACACACGCACGCACGGACGCAGACACACACACACTCACACACACACACACACACACACACACACACACACACACACACACACACACACACACACACACACACACACACACACACACACACACACACACACACACACACACACACACACCATCGGGCGGTTGCATTGGGTTAGTATTCATTGGGGACTGTCACTGGTGACACGCAATACATCATAGTCACCAGTAAGCCTCTCCTCTCGTCTCGTCCCCTCTCTTCCCCTCTCCTCTCTTCTCCTCTCTTCCCCTCTCCTCTCTTCCCCTCTTCCCCTCTCCTCTCTCCTCCTCTCGTCCCCTCTCTTCCCCTCTCCTCTCTCCTCCTCTCGTCCCCTCTCTTACCCTCTCCTCTCTCCTCCTCTCTCCTCCTCTCGTCCCCTCTCTTCCCCCTCTCCTCTTCTCTCCTCTTCTCCTCCTCCTCTCCAGTTTCTGCAGAGTGTTGTTAATATGGTGAGATCATGTTTCTCTGTTTTACACTGCATGCTCTTTCACCGTTGAAGTCATAACACACACACACACACACACACACACACACACACACACACACACACACACACACACACACACACACACACACACACACACACACACATCGTGTTTGTGTGTGTGTGTGTGTGTGTCGTCAATATGCATGTGTGTGTGTGTTTTGTGTGTTTGTGTGTTTGTGTATGTGTGTTGGAGTGTGTAATTGTGTGTGTGTGTGTGTGTGTGTGTGTGTTTATATGTGTGTGTGTGTGCGTGCGTCCATGTGTTCTGTCTATCCCCAGACAGTGAGCAGAGCGGTAAGCCAGGCTACCTCTATATGTGTGTGCGTGTGCGTGCGTGTGTGTGTGTGTTCTGTCTATCCCCAGACAGTGAGCAGAGCGGTAAGCCAGGCTACCTCTATATGTGTGTGTGTGTGTGTGCGTGTGTGTGTGTGTGTGCGCGTGCGTGTGTGTGTTCTGTCTATCCCCAGACAGTGAGCAGAGCGGTAAGCCAGGCTACCTCTATATGTGCGTGTGTGTGTGTGTGTTCTGTCTATCCCCAGACAGTGAGCAGAGCGGTAAGCCAGGCTACCTCTATATGTGTGTGCGTGTGCGTGCGTGTGTGTGTGTGTTCTGTCTATCCCCAGACAGTGAGCAGAGCGGTAAGCCAGGCTACCTCTATCTGAGCTGTATCACCTTGACCAACCTTGGGCAGTTTTATGAAGCAGTTATAGACCGCTATAAATTATAGTGATGGCTTCTTTCAAAAACGTTGTTCCGTTTTACAGTTGGCAGCCAGATTGACAAAGCCAAGGTCCTTTACCTATAACAGAAGTTATTACGAATACTGTCGCTCGACTGAATACATCAACGTGGAAATTCAATATAGCTCCTATAATGAAACCATGTGGTCTTACTGTATATACACAGCCAGTCAGGACGGAGACTGGTTAACTAGGCGGCGACTATATTGTTGCTGTGTTTCCGTGCAGGTGAATGAAAAACAAACTCAAAACCCCATAAATTAGCATGTTTATTACTTTCTTTCTCAAAGAGGGAGAATTTAAACTTTTATGTCATATCATGTTGGCAAACATGATCTGGGGAAACATATTTAAACAACTAGCTGGGGATATATACTGAAACAACTAGCTGGGGATATATACTGAAACAACTAGCTGGGGATATATACTTAAACAACTAGCTGGGGATACATACTTAAAACCCTAGCTGGGGATATATACTTAAACAACTAGCTGGGGATATGTACTGAAACAACTAGCTGGGGATATATACTTAAACAACTAGCTGGGGATACATACTTAAAACCCTAGCTGGGGATATATACTTAAACAACTAGCTGGGGATATATACTTAAACAACTGGCTGGGGATATATACTTAAACAACTAGCTGGGGATATATACTTAAACAACTGGCTGGGGATATATACTTAAACAACTAGCTGGGGATACATACTGAAACAACTAGCTGGGGATATATACTTAAACAACTAGCTGGGGATATATACTTAAACAACTAGCTGGGGATATATACTGAAACAACTAGCTGGGGATATATACTTAAACAACTAGCTGGGGATATATACTTAAACAACTAGCTGGGGATATGTACTGAAACAACTAGCTGGGGATATATACTGAAACAACTAGCTGGGGATACATACTGAAACAACTAGCTGGGGATATATACTGAAACAACTAGCTGGGGATATATACTGAAACAACTAGCTGAGGATATATACTGAAACAACTAGCTGGGGATATATACTGAAACAACTAGCTGAGGATATATACTTAAAAAACTAGCTGGGGATATGTACTGAAACAACTAGCTGGGGATATATACTGAAACAACTAGCTGGGGATATATACTTAAACAACTAGCTGGGGATATATACTTAAACAACTAGCTTGGGATACATACTTAAACAACTAGCTGCTAGCTGGGGATATATACTGAAACAACTAGCTGGGGATATATACTGAAACAACTAGCTGGGGATATATACTGATACAACTAGCTGGGGATATATACTGAAACAACTAGCTGGGGATATATACTGAAACAACTAGCTGTGGATATATACTGATACAACTAGCTGGGGATATATACTTACACAACTAGCTGCTAGCTGGGGATATATACTGAAACAACTAGCTGGGGATATATACTGAAACAACTAGCTGGGGATATATACTGATACAACTAGCTGGGGATATATACTGAAACAACTAGCTGGGGATATATACTGAAACAACTAGCTGGGGATATATACTGAAACAACTAGCTGGGGATATATACTGAAACAACTAGCTGGGGATATATACTGAAACAACTAGCTGGGGATATATACTGAAACAACTAGCTGGGGATATATACTGAAACAACTAGCTGGGGATATATACTGAAACAACTAGCTGAGGATATATACTTAAACAACTAGCTTGGGATACATACTTAAACAACTAGCTGGGGATTTATACTTAAAACACTAGCTGGGGATATGTACTTAAACAACTAGCTGCTAGCTGGGGATA
>NC_143039.1:8847500-8860000 GCF_057628025.1 Oncorhynchus mykiss | reverse complement strand
ACAGAGAGACAGAGAGACACACAGATAGAGACAGGCAGAAAGACAGAGAGAAACAGAGACAGAGAGACAGAGAGAGACACAGAGAGAGACAGACAGAGACACAGAGAGAGTGAGAGAGAGACAGAGAGAGAGAGAGACAGAGAAACAGAGAGAGACAGAGAGAGACAGACAGAGACAGAGAGAGACAGAGAGAGAGAAAGAGAGAGACAGACAGAGACAGTGAGAGACACAGAGAGAGACAGACAGAGACAGAGAGAGAGAGAGAGAGAGAGAGACAGACAGAGAGAGAGACAGAGATAGACAGAGAGACAGAGATAGACAGAGAGAGAGAGAGACAGAGAGAGAGAGAGACAGAGAGAGACAGAGTCACTTAGAGAACCACTCCTACTACTTCATCACTGCGTTCAGCTCCAGATCCCCAGGTCATTTTCTTTACCAACGGGGCAATTTCACAACGGGATTTCAAAACACACACAAGGTAAACCCCCTTTAAACACCATCTGTTGAAATGTTTCATTGTTTATAGGCCCGTAATCAACAATAACTGGGACCAGTGTGTGTGTGTGAAACACTAGCTGATACGTTTATAGTGATTGAGTATTGGATATCATCACTAGGAGCAGACCTGCTGTTGTGAGGCGGTGGAGTTGGGCCAGACACTCTGCAAATCAACCAGAACGGAGGAGTCGACGCCACCGCCACACTGTCTGTGTGGGGAAATCGTCTTACCTGAGTGTCTGATTGGAGGAACACTGTCTACTGGCTAGGTACTGCAGTCTGATTGGTAGAAACACTGTCTACTGCCTAGGTACTGCAGTCTGATTGGTAGAAACACTGTCTACTGCCTAGGTACTGCAGTCTGATTGGTAGAAACACTGTCTACTGCCTAGGTACTGCAGTCTGATTGGTATAAACACTGTCTACTGCCTAGGTACTGCAGTCTGATTGGAGGAACACTGTCTACTGCCTAGGTACTGCAGTCTGATTGGTAGAAACACTGTCTACTGCCTAGTTACTGCAGTCTGATTGGTAGAAACACTGTCTACTGCCTAGGTACTGCAGTCTGATTGGAGGAACACTGTCTACTTCCTAGGTACTGCAGTCTGATTGGTAGAAACACTGTCTACTGCCTAGGTACTGCAGTCTGATTGGAGGAACACTGTCTACTGCCTAGGTACTGCAGTCTGATTGGAGGAACACTGTCTACTGCCTAGGTACTGCAGTCTGATTGGAGGAACACTGTCTACTGCCTAGGTACTGCAGTCTGATTGGAGGAACACTGTCTACTGCCTAGGTACTGCAGTCTGATTGGTAGAAACACTGTCTACTGCCTAGGTACTGCAGTCTGATTGGTAGAAACACTGTCTACTGCCTAGGTACTGCAGTCTGATTGGAGGAACACTGTCTACTACCTAGGTACTGCAGTCTGATTGGAGGAACACTGTCTACTACCTAGGTACTGCAGTCTGATTGGAGGGAACACTGTCTACTGCCTAGGTACTGCAGTCTGATTGGTAGAAACACTGTCTACTGCCTAGGCACTGCAGTCTGATTGGAGGAACACTGTCTACTGCCTAGGTACTGCAGTCGGATTGGTAGAAACACTGTCTACTGCCTAGGTACTGCAGTATGATTGGAGGAACACTGTCTACTGCCTAGGTACTGCAGTCTGATTGGTAGAAACACTGTCTACTGCCTAGGCACTGCAGTCTGATTGGAGAACACTGTCTACTGCCTAGGTACTGCAGTCTGATTGGTAGAAACACTGTCTACTGCCTAGGTACTGCAGTCTGATTGGTAGAAACACTGTCTACTGCCTAGGTACTGCAGTCTGATTGGTAGAAACACTGTCTACTGCCTAGGTACTGCAGTATGATTGGAGGAACACTGTCTACTGCCTAGGTACTGCAGTCTGATTGGTAGAAACACTGTCTACTGCCTAGGCACTGCAGTCTGAATGGAGGAACACTGTCTACTGCCTAGGTACTGCAGTCTGATTGGTAGAAACACTGTCTACTGCCTAGGTACTGCAGTCTGATTGGTAGAAACACTGTCTACTGCCTAGGTACTGCAGTCTGATTGGTAGAAACACTGTCTACTGCCTAGGTACTGCAGTCTGATTGGTAGAAACACTGTCTACTGCCTAGGTACTGCAGTCTGATTGGAGGAACACTGTCTACTGCCTAGGTACTGCAGTCTGATTGGAGGAACACTGTCTACTGCCTAGGTACTGCAGTCTGATTGGTAGAAACACTGTCTACTGCCTAGGTACTGCAGTCTGATTGGTAGAAACACTGTCTACTGCCTAGGTACTGCAGTCTGATTGGAGGAACACTGTCTACTGCCTAGGTACTGCAGTCTGATTGGAGGAACACTGTCTACTGCCTAGGTACTGCAGTCTGATTGGAGGAACACTGTCTACTGCCTAGGTACTGCAGTCTGATTGGTAGAAACACTGTCTACTGCCTAGGTACTGCAGTCTGATTGGAGGAACACTGTCTACTGCCTAGGTACTGCAGTCGATGCTGCCGCACTGTCATCTGCAATTTGTGTTTCAGGTTTTTGGGGGGGGAGAGTAGAGGGGAGAATGTGTTGGTGTGTCTATCTCTCTGCAGTCTCAGTTACTGGCTGTTGGGAGGCAAAACCTCAGCTCCATCCCAAGTGGTGCACTAGTCCCTATATAGTGCTCTTCATTTTTAACCGCGGCCCAGCAGTTTAACCATGTAGAGAATAAGGGGGACCATTTAGGACGCAACAGTAGTTTCTAATAAGAGGCGTCTCCAGCTGTCGTTACCCCCAAGGAACAGTCTGGAGACACCAGGCGGGGCAGCAGGAGAGCTGTGAGGGGAAACTAAATGCTTACAAGCTGCAGTATAGCCGGATGCCTAATGGCTTTTGAACGAAGGACGAGGATTGGAAAGGAGAAGGAGATGGAGCGGGGCCATTTTGGGGAGGTAGTTTCACTTAGTTGTAAAAAAGAAAAACGCACTAAAGACTCCGGGACAAATTCCCAAAACGGCATCCTTTTTACCTACATACGGGCTCTGGTCAAAAGCGGTACACTACATAGGGAATAGGGTGGCATTTGGGACCTAGATTAGTTTGTACGACCAGCTCTGTGGATCGAGGTAAAGCCTTGTAAAAGCAGCGCAGGTCAGGACTCAGGAAGATCCCACCCTTTCGATTAATTAAGGTGAGATTGTGCCTGAGTTAAAAAGGGGTCAGAGTTAGAGATCAGAGGTCATGGTTCCCAGCGAGGCCTTTGGGAGAGATGCATCATCTCACCAGTAGCGATTAGATATGAAAGAAGAAGAACAAAAAGAACCATCTGGATTTAAACTCCAGATTCCTTTAAATCCCCAGTTTAATAAAATGTTGATTTATTAATGCAGCTGGTTCCTTTGTGACACTGTGGAATCTGTTGTGTTCTAGAATTCTGGAAGCAGGAAGTTGCTATGTTGGTGAATATGGCAATGTTATATCGCAGAGTTGAACTATTTAATTAAATAATTTCAAACGATAATTTCCCCCCCACCCCACTGGGCTGAGATTTATCTCACGGACAGTTTTTTTCAGTGTTTCACTCAGTTTCACCCTAGACACAATCGCCTTGTCACCAAAGAATGGCAATATTAAAAAAATAAATACACCGTCTCAGTATCACAATTGATTTTCATCATACATGCCGCTGACATGAAGCTAGGTTCTCTCTGTAATAGTTATCATCTTTGTACGTAGTTTCGGAGGTTGGATGATGACCCACTGGAAATCAGGTGATAAGAAACTTCTTCCTTCCTCTGTTCTCCTCATTTCAAACCGTTTCGTTTCCCATAAGTGAGTTTCCCTGAAGTCTTCCTGCTGATGGCTTCTCTCTCTCTCTCTCTCTCTCTCTCTCTCTCTCTCTGTCTCTCTCTCTCTCTCCCTCTTTCTCTCTCTCTCTCTTTCTCCCTGTGTCTCTCTCTCTCTCTCTCGCTCTCTCTCTCTCTCTCTCTCTCTCTCTCTCTGTCTCTCTCTCTCTCTCTCTGTCTCTCTCTCTCTCTCTGTCTGTCTCTGTCTGTCTCTCTCTCTGTCTCTCTCTCTCTCTCCCTCTTTCTCTCTCTCTGTCTCTCTCTCTCTCTCTCTCTCTCTCTCTTTCTCCCTCTCTCTCTCTCTCTCTGTCTCTCTCTCTCTCTGTCTCTCTCTCTCTCTCTCTCTGTCTCTCTCTCTCTCTCTCTGTCTCTCTCTCTGTCTCTCTCTCTCTCTCTCTCTCTCTCTCCCTGTCTCTCTCTCTCTCTCTCAATTCAATTCAATTCAATTCAAGGGCTTTATTGGCATGGGAAACATGTGTTAACATTGCCAAAGCAAGTGAGGTAGACAACATACAAAGTTAATATATAAAGTGAAAAACAACAAAAATTAACAGTAGACATTACACATACAGAGGTTTCAAAACAGTAAAGACATTACAAATGTCATATTATATATATATATATATACAGTGTTTTAACAATATACAAATGGTTAAAGGACACAAGATAAAATAAATACGCATAAATATGGGTTGTATTTACAATGGTGTGTGTTCTTCACTGGTTGCCCTTTTCTCGTGGCAACAGGTCACAAATCTTGCTGCTGTGATGGCACACTGTGGAATTTCACCCAGTAGATATGGGAGTTTTTCAAATTTGGATTTGTTTTCGAATTCTTTGTGGATCTGTGTAATCTGAGGGAAATATGTATCTCTGTCAGGTGCGTGAATGAGGACCCAAAAGCGAATTAACAAAACAGAGTTTCTTTAATGACGAAACACACGTAGGCTCAGATGGACAGGCAGATTCCGACAGGACAGGACAAGGTTGCAGCAAACACGATGATAGTCTGGTTCAGGCATGAGTAACACAAACGAGAATCCGACAAAGACAGAAGCAGAAACAGAGAGAGATATAGGGACCTAATCAGAGGGAAAAAGGGAACAGGTGGGAAAAGGGGTGAACGAGGTAGTTAGAGAAGACAAGGAACAGCTGGGGGAAAGAGGGGAAGAAAAGGTAACCTAATACGACCAGCAGAGGGAGACAGGGTGAAGAGAAAGAACAGGAACAGGACACAACATGACAATACATGACAGTACCCCCCCACTCACCGAGCGCCTCCTGGCGCACTCGAGGAGGAAACCTGGCGGCAACGGAGGAAATCATCGATCAGCGAACGGTCCAGCACGTCCCGAGAGGAACCCAACTCCTCTCCTCAGGACCGTACCTCTCCCAATCCACTAGGTACTGGTGACCACGGCCCCGAGGACGCATGTCCAAAATCTTACGGACCCTGTAGATAGGTGCGCCCTCGACAAGGATGGGGGGGGGGGGGGGGGGAGACGAGCGGGGGCGCGAAGAACGGGCTTAACACAGGAGACATGGAAGACCGGGTGGACGCGACGAAGATATCGCGGAAGAAGAAGTCGCACTGCGACAGGATTAATGATCTGAGAAATACGGAACGGACCAATGAACCGCGGGGTCAACTTGCGAGAAGCTGTCTTAAGGGGAAGGTTCTGAGTGGAGAGCCAAACTCTCTGACCGCGACAATATCTAGGACTCTTAGTTCTACGCTTATTAGCAGCTCTCACAGTCTGCGCCCTATAACGGCAAAGTGCAGACCTGACCCTCTTCCAGGTGCGCTCGCAACGTTGGACAAAAGCCTGAGCGGAGGGGACGCTGGACTCGGCGAACTGAGATGAGAACAGCGGAGGCTGGTACCCGAGGCTACTCTGAAAAGGAGATAGCCCGGTCGCAGACGAAGGAAGCGAGTTGTGGGCGTATTCTGCCCAGGGGAGCTGTTCTGACCAAGACGCAGGGTTGCGAAAAGAAAGACTGCGTAAGATGCGACCAATAGTCTGATTGGCCCGTTCTGCTTGACCGTTAGACTGGGGGTGAAAGCCGGAAGAGAGACTGACGGAAGCCCCAATCAAACGGCAAAACTCCCTCCAAAATTGAGACGTGAATTGCGGACCTCTGTCCGAAACGACGTCTGACGGAAGGCCATGAATTCTGAAAACATTCTCGATGATGATTTGTGCCGTCTCTTTAGCAGAAGGAAGCTTAGCAAGGGGAATAAAATGAGCCGCCTTAGAGAACCTATCGACAACCGTAAGAATAACAGTCTTCCCCGCTGACGAAGGCAGTCCGGTGACAAAATCTAAGGCGATGTGAGACCACGGTCGAGAGGGAATGGGAAGCGGCCTGAGACGGCCGGCAGGAGGGGAGTTACCGGACTTAGTCTGCGCGCAGACCGAACAAGCAGCCACGAAACGACGCGTGTCATGCTCCCGGGTGGGCCACCAAAAACGCTGGCGAATGGAAGCAAGCGTACCCCGAACGCCAGGGTGGCCGGCTAACTTGGCAGAGTGAGCCCACTGAAGAACGGCCAGACGAGTAGGAACGGGAACGAAAAGAAGGTTCCTAGGACAAGCGCGCGGCGACGGAGTGTGAGTGAGTGCTTGCTTTACCTGCCTCTCAATTCCCCAGACAGTCAACCCGACAACACGCCCCTCAGGGAGAATCCCCTCAGGGTCAGTGGAGGCTACTGAAGAACTGAAGAGACGAGATAAAGCATCAGGCTTGGTGTTCTTAGAGCCCGGACGATAAGAAATCACGAACTCGAAACGAGCGAAAAACAGCGCCCAGCGCGCCTGACGCGCATTAAGTCGTTTGGCAGAACGGATGTACTCAAGGTTCCTATGGTCAGTCCAAACGACAAAAGGAACGGTCGCCCCCTCCAACCACTGTCGCCATTCGCCTAGGGCTAAGCGGATGGCGAGCAGTTCGCGGTTTCCCACATCATAGTTACGTTCCGACGGCGACAGGCGATGAGAAAAATACGCGCAAGGATGGACCTTGTCGTCAGAGAGGGAGCGCTGAGAAAGAATGGCTCCCACGCCCACCTCTGACGCGTCAACCTCGACAACGAACTGTCTAGAGACGTCAGGTGTAACAAGGATAGGTGCGGATGTAAAACGATTCTTGAGGAGATCAAAAGCTCCCTGGGCGGAAACGGACCACTTAAAGCACGTCTTGACAGAAGTAAGGGCTGTGAGAGGAGCTGCCACCTGACCGAAATTACGGATGAAACGACGATAGAAGTTCGCGAAGCCGAGAAAGTGCTGCAGCTCGACGCGTGACTTAGGGACGGGCCAATCAATGACAGCTTGGACCTTAGCGGGATCCATCTTAATGCCTTCAGCGGAAATAACAGAACCGAGAAATGTGACGGAGGAGGCATGAAAAGTGCACTTCTCAGCCTTCACAAAAAGACAATTCTCTAAAAGGCGCTGGAGGACACGTCGAACGTGCTGAACATGAATCTGGAGTGACGGTGAAAAAATCAGGATATCGTCAAGGTAAACGAAAACAAAGATGTTCAGCATGTCTCTCAGGACATCATTGACTAATGCCTGAAAGACAGCTGGAGCGTTAGCGAGGCCGAAAGGAAGAACCCGGTATTCAAAGTGCCCTAACGGAGTGTTAAACGCCGTCTTCCACTCGTCCCCCTCCCTGATGCGCACGAGATGGTAAGCGTTACGAAGGTCCAACTTAGTGAAAAACCTGGCTCCCTGCAGGATCTCGAAGGCTGAAGACATAAGAGGAAGCGGATAACGATTCTTCACTGTTATGTCATTCAGCCCTCGATAATCTATGCAGGGGCGCAGGGACCCGTCCTTCTTCTTAACAAAAAAAAACCCCGCTCCGGCGGGAGAGGAGGAGGGGACTATGGTACCGGCGGCAAGAGCTACAGACAAATAATCTTCGAGAGCCTTACGTTCGGGAGCCGACAGAGAGTATAGTCTACCCCGGGGGGGAGTGGTTCCCGGAAGGAGATCAATACTACAATCATACGACCGGTGTGGAGGAAGAGAGGTGGCCCTGGACCGACTGAACACCGTGCGCAGATCGTGATATTCCTCCGGCACCCCTGTCAAATCACCAGGCTCCTCCTGTGAAGAAGAGACAGAGGAAACAGGAGGGACAGCAGACATTAAACATTTCACATGACAAGAGACATTCCAGGAGAGGATAGAATTACTAGACCAATTAATAGAAGGATTATGACAAACTAGCCAGGGATGGCCCAAAACAACAGGTGTAAAAGGTGAACGAAAAATTAAAAAAGAAATGGTTTCGCTATGATTACCAGAGACAGGGTCGGATTCTTCTGTCAGGTGCGTGAATGAGGACCCAAAAGCGAATTAACAAAACAGAGTTTCTTTAATGACGAAACACACGTAGGCTCAGATGGACAGGCAGATTCCGACAGGACAGGACAAGGTTAGCTGAACAGGCAGATTCCGACAGGACAGGACAAGGTTGCAGCAAACACGACGATAGTCTGGTTCAGGCATGAGTAACACAAACGAGAATCCGACAAAGACAGAAGCAGAAACAGAGAGAGATATAGGGACCTAATCAGAGGGAAAAAGGGAACAGGTGGGAAAAGGGGTGAACGAGGTAGTTAGAGAAGACAAGGAACAGCTGGGGGAAAGAGGGGAAGAAAAGGTAACCTAATACGACCAGCAGAGGGAGACAGGGTGAAGAGAAAGAACAGGAACAGGACACAACATGACAATACATGACAATCTCTAATATGGTCATACATTGGGCAGGAGGTTAGGAAGTGCAGCTCAGTTTCCACCTCATTTTGTGGGCAGTGAGCACATAGCCTGTCTTCTCTTGAGAGCCATGTCTGCCTACGGCGGCCTTTCTCAATAGCAAGGCTATGCTCACTGAGTCTGTACATAGTCAAAGCTTTCATTAATTTTGGGTCAGTCACAGTGGTCAGGTATTCTGCCGCTGTGTACTCTCTGTTTAGGGCCAAATAGCATTCTAGTTTGCTCTGTTTTTTTGTTAATTCTTTCCAATGTGTCAAGTAATTATCTTTTTGTTTTCTCATGATTTGGTTGGTTCTAATTGTGCTGTTGTCCTGGGGCTCTGTAGGGTGTGTTTGTGTTTGTGAACAGAGCCCCAGGACCAGCTTGCTTAGGGGACTCTTCTCCAGGTTCATCTCTCTGTAGGTGATGGCTTTGTTATGGAAGGTTTGTGAATCACTTCCTTTTAGGTGGTTGTAGAATTTGACGGCTCTTTTCTGGATTTTGATAATTAGTGGGTATCGGCCTAATTCTGCTCTGCATGCATTATTTGGTGTTCTACGTTGTACACGGAGGATATTTTTGCAGAATTCTGCGTGCAGAGTCTCAATTTGGTGTTTGTCCCATTTTGTGAAGTCTTGGTTGGTGAGCGGACCCCAGACCTCACAACCATAAAGGGCAATGGGCTCTATGACTGATTCAAGTATTTTTAGCCAAATCCTAATTGGTATGTTGAAATGTATGTTTCTTTTGATGGCATAGAATGCCCTTCTTGCCTTGTCTCTCAGATCGTTCACAGCTTTGTGGAAGTTACCTGTGGCGCTGATGTTTAGGCCAAGGTATGTATAGTTTTTTGTGTGCTCTAGGGCAACAGTGTCTAGATGGAATTTGTATTTGTGGTCCTGGTGACTGGACCTTTTTTGGAACACCATTATTTTGGTCTTACTGAGATTTACTGTCAGGGCCCAGGTCTGACAGAATCTGTGCATAAGATCTAGGTGCTGCTGTAGGCCCTCCTTGGTTGGTGACAGAAGCACCAGATCATCGGCAAACAGCAGACATTTGACTTCGGATTCTAGCAGGGGGAGGCCGGGTGCTGCAGACTTTTCTAGTGCCCGCGCCAATTCGTTGATATATATGTTGAAGAGGGTGGGGCTTAAGCTGCATCCCTGTCTAACCCCACGACCCTGTGTGAAGAAATGTGTGTGTTTTTTGCCAATTTTAACCGCACACTTGTTGTTTGTGTACATGGATTTTATAATGTCGTATGTTTTACCCCCAACACCACTTTCCATCAGTTTGTATAGCAGACCCTCATGCCAGATTGAGTCGAAGGCTTTTTTGAAATCAACAAAGCATGAGAAGACTTTGCCTTTGTTTTGGTTTGTTTGGTTGTCAATTAGGGTGTGCAGGGTGAATACATGGTCTGTTGTACGGTAATTTGGTAAAAAGCCAATTTGACATTTGCTCAGTACATTGTTTTCATTGAGGAAATGTAAGAGTCTGCTGTTAATAATAATGCAGAGGATTTTCCCAAGGTTACTGTTGACACATATTCCACGGTAGTTGTTGGGGTCAAATTTGTCTCCACTTTTGTGGATTGGGGTGATCAGTCCTTGGTTCCAAATATTGGGGAAGATGCCAGAGCTAAGTATGATCTCTCTCTCTCACTCTCTCTCTCTCTCCCTGTCTCTCTCTCTCTCTCTCTCTCTCTCTGTCTCTCTCTCTCTCTCTGTCTCTCTCTCTCTCTCTCTCTGTCTCTCTCTCTCTCTCTCTCTCTCTCTCTCTCTCTCTCTCTCTCTCTCTCTCTCTCTCTCTCTCTCTCTCTCTCTCTCTCTCTCTCCCACTCTCTCTCTCTCTCTCTCTCTCTCTCTCTCTCTCTCTCTCTCTCTCTCTCTCTCTCTCTCTTATCCACTGTGTCCCAAAAGGCAACCTATTCCCTTATAATAAGCACTTTTGGCTCCTTGTCTAAAGTAGTGCACTTTCTTGGGACACATTCCTCTGTAGTGTTCCTGAAAAGCATTAGACTGAGTCTCTCGGTCCTAAACATTCCAATTTTAGGCCCTTGTTTGACCAGCAATCAATACACATCCCTGGTAGTGTTCCTGAAAAGCATCAGACTGAATCTCTGAGTCTCTCAGTCCTAACCATTCCAACTTTAGGCCCTTGTTTGGCAAGCAATCAATAATACGTCCCTGGGAGCATTGGTCTAGCAGTTGAAGTAGAAGATTGAAATGCAGAAATCTCATTAAGCTAAACTACAGTTAGACGCTGTTCCCTGGTCTCCCCTCCGTCCGTCCCTCCTCTGGTCTCCCCTCTGTTTCTCCCTCCCTCCCTCCCTCCCTCCCTCCCTCCCTCCCTCCCTCCCTCCCTCCCTCCCTCCCTCCCTCCCTCCCTCCTCTGGTCTCCCCTCTCTTTCTACCTCCCTCCCTCCCTCCCTACCTCCCTCCCTACCAGAGAGAGAGAGAGAGAGAGAGAGAGAGAGAGAGAGAGAGAGAGAGAGAGAGAGAGAGAGAGAGAGAGAGAGAGAGAGAGAGAGAAAACACAATTTTAAATGCATCCCATATTTATTTTCCCTGTTGTACTTTAACTATTTGCACATAATATGACATTTGAAACATCTTTATTATTTTTGAACTTTTATGAGTGTACAATTAACTGTTAATTTCTTCCTCACTTTAGTGAGACATCTATTTCA
Source organism: Oncorhynchus mykiss (assembly GCF_057628025.1). Taxonomy (NCBI): domain Eukaryota; kingdom Metazoa; phylum Chordata; class Actinopteri; order Salmoniformes; family Salmonidae; genus Oncorhynchus; species Oncorhynchus mykiss. The sequence goes on along the minus strand of NC_143039.1, from coordinate 8,848,688 downwards.
CTTGCATTGACAATGTAAACATGTGTTTCCCATGCCAATAAAGCCCTTAAAAATGAAATTGAAATGATAGAGACAAAGCGAGAGAGAGAGAAAGGATAGGTAGCCGGGGTGGGGGGGGAGGTGGGGGGAGATTGAGAATGTGATGGCAGGTCTCTATGGAAACGAGAGGACTTGCGGGCGAACCTGCGAGCTGTTTGATTTATTGAATGTGCCTTCATGAATCTATCAAACCCAGGGAGATGAAGAGAAAAGAAAGCTGGGATACTGTATGGAATTAATGTAGGTTCATCCCAGCACAAATATCTATAGGTATAGTCTGTCTCTACTGTAGATTCTAGATGTTATAGTGCTTATAAAGGTTTAGTCCGTCTCTACTGTAGATTCTAGATGTTATAGTATTTATAAAGGTTTAGTCTGTCTCTACTGTAGATTCTAGATGTTATAGTATTTATAAAGGTTTAGTCTGTCTCTACTGTAGATTCTAGATGTTATAGTATTTATAAAGGTTTAGTCCGTCTCTACTGTAGATTCCAGATGTTATAGTATTTATAAAGGTTTAGTCCGTCTCTACTGTAGATTCTAGATGTTATAGTATTTATAAAGGTTTAGTCCGTCTCTACTGTAGATTCTAGATGTTATAGTATTATGTTTAAAGGTTTAGTCCGTCTCTACTGTAGTTTCTAGATGTTATAGTACAGTATGTTTAATATACTTCCTGGGTTTCACAAAGATGTGTTACCACACTAAAACATACAATATGCCACTAGTTATTGTAATAATTGAGTAATCCTCTTCAGCGTAGTTTGATGTGAGAGCAAAAGGTCTTACAGACTGAATTTCCTGAAAAGGACTTTGTCTCATTACATTGAAGTATTTTCAAATCAGAATAATGCTTTTAAGCCCCCAGACCAAACCGCCTTCGTATCAGTGACGTACGGTGAGGTCGGTGGCTAGGGTAGGCACTGGCCATTATCAGAATAATGCTTTTAAGCCCCCAGACCAAACCGCCTTCATATTATTGAAGTGCTGTGAGGTCGGAGGCTGCATAGGCACTTGCTATTAACAAATACAGTAAACCTTTGATGAAGCCCAAGTTCACCGTAAAACAACCATGCTACTTAAATTGAATTAGCATAATAAAAGAAACACCATCAAAATGTCTCTGTTTAAGTTAGAGAGATATTTTAG
>NC_143039.1:8777500-8842500 GCF_057628025.1 Oncorhynchus mykiss | reverse complement strand
CCAAACTGCTGTTGCGGGGAAGAAGGACTGACCAGAAGTTGAGCCCACGATATGAAACCAACAAGATAAAAAGCACAACCTTAACAAAAGCGATATTTTTCCCCCCTCTCTCTGCTATCGAGCAAATGTAGCAGTGCTACTGTAATGCAGACGGAGACGCAAGCCAACCGCATAGGAAGATTATCTGTTACAGAGAGCGAGAAAATACACAAAAACATTTCCCTAACAATACAGTCTTTCCAAATAAAGACCGGGAGATAAACAACAATACAAACAGATGAACAGTGAAAATAAAATACTGATTTCGGGTTGGGCCACAAGTTCAATCTGTAAGTGTGGAGAACCTTTTCTGTCACATCCTTAAAAAGCATAGCAGCCTCAACACATAACAACAGCAGCATTAACACAAAACAACAGCAGCCACAACACAAAACAACAGCAGCCTCAACACAAAACAACAGCAGCCTCAACACAAAACAACAGCAGTCTCAACACAAAACAACAGCAGCCTCAACACAAAACAACAGCAGCCTCAACACAAAACAACAGCAGCCTCAACACAAAACAACAGCAGCATTAACACAAAAAAACAGCAGCATTAACACAAAACAACAGCTGCCTCAACACAAAACAACAGCAGCCTCAACACAAAACAACAGCAGCCTCAACACAAAACAACAGCAGTCTCAACACAAAACAACAGCAGTCTCAACACAAAACAACAGCAGCCTCAACACAAAACAACAGCAGCCTCAACACAAAACAACAACAGCCTCAACACAAAATAACAGCAGCATTAACACAAAACAACAGCAGCCTCAACACAAAACAACAGCAGCCTCAACACAAAACAACAGCAGCCTCAACACAAAACAACAGCAGCATTAACACAAAACAACAGCAGCATTAACACAAAACAACAGCAGCCTCAACACAAAACAACAGCAGCCTCAACACAAAACAACAGCAGCCTCAACACAAAACAACAGCAGCCCCAACACAAAACAACAACACAAAACAACAGCAGCCTCAACACAAAACAACAACAGCCTCAACACAAAACAACAGCAGCATTAACACAAAACAACAGCAGGCTCAACACAAAAGAACAGCAGCCTCAACACAAAACAACAGCAGCCTCAACACAAAACAACAGCAGCCTCAACACAAAACGACAGCAGCCTCAACACAAAACAACAGCAGCATTAACACAAAACAACAGCAGCCTCAACACAAAACAACAGCAGCCTCAACACAAAACAACAGCAGCATTAACACAAAACAACAGCAACATCAGCACAAAACAACAGCAGCCTCAACACAAAACAACAGCAGCCTCAACACAAAACAACAGCAGCATTAACACAAAAAAACAGCAGCCTCAACACAAAACAACAGCAGCATTAACACAAAACAACAGCAACATCAGCACAAAACAACAGCAGCCTCAACACAAAACAACAGCAGCCTCAACACAAAACAACAGCAGCCTCAACACAAAACAACAGCAACACAAATCAACAGCAACACAAATCAACAGCAACAGCAACTCAAAACAGTAACATCAACACAAAAATCAACACAACACAGCATCAACACAAAACTCAAAACAACAGCAACATTAACATCTCAACAGCAACATAACCTCAAAACAATATCACCATTAAAACAAATCAACAGCATTAACACAAAACACCACAAAACAACAACAGCATTAACACAAGTCAACAGCAACAGCAACACAAAACAACAACAGCATTAAAACAACTCAACAGCAACATCAACACAAAACAGCAACGCAAATCAACAGCAACTGCAGCTGAAGAGCCTTTCGTAGTGAATGCAGCCTCGACTCTTCTTGGGTATGACGCTACAAGCTTGGCAAACCTGTATTTGGGGGTTTCTTCCATTCTTCTCTGCAGATCCTCTCAAGCTCTGTCAGGTGGATGGAGAGCGTTGGTGCACAGCTATTTTCAGGTCCCTCCAAAGATGTTTGACCCCAGTCTGAAGTTCTAAGTGCTCTGGAGCAGGTTGATGCTGCTGTCGTATATCTCACTGGTCACCCCCAAAGCCAATTCCTCCTTTGGCCGCCTTTCCTTCCAGTTCTCTGCTGCCAATGACTGGAACGAACTGCAAAAATCTCTGAAGCTGGAGACTCATATCTCCCTCACTAGCTTTAAGCACCAGCTGTCAGAGCAGCTCACAGATCACTACACCTGTGCATAGCCCATCTGTAAATAGCCCATCCAACTACCTCATTCCCATACTGTATATATTTATTTATCTTGCTCCTTTGTACCCCAGTATCTCTACTTGCATATTAATCTTCTGCACATCTACCACTCCAGTGTTTAATTGCTATATTATAATTACTTCGCCTCTATGGCCTATTTATTGCCTTACCTCCCTTATCCTACCTCATTTGCACACATTGTCCATATACTTTTTTTTCTCTTTAATTTCTATTGTGTTATTGACTGTATGTTTGTTTACTCCATGTGTAACTCTGTGTTGTTGTTTGTTTTGCACTGCTTTGCTTTATCTTGACCAGGTCGCAGTTGTAAATGAGAACTTGTTCTCAACTAGCCTCCCTGGTTAAATAAAGGTGAAAGATTTTTTATTTTTTAAGGTTTTCATCAAGGATCTCTCTGTACTTTGCTCCGTTCGTCTTTGCCTCGACCCAGACTAGTCTCTGAGTCCCTGCCGCTGAGAAACATCCCCACAGCATGATGCTGCCACCACCACGCTTCACCGTAGGGATGGTGCCAGGTTTCCTCCAGACGTGGCATTCAGGCCACAGAGTTCAATCTTGGTTTCACCAGACCAGAGAATCTTGTTTCTCATTGTCTGAGAGTCTTTAGGTGCCTTTTGGAAAAACTCCAAGTGGTCCCGTTCCTTTTACCGAGGAATGTCTTCCCTGACCAAGACCCTTGTCCCACGATTGCTAAGTTTGCCAAGGCGGCAAGTTCTGGGAATAACCTTGGTAGTTCCAAACGTCTTCAATTTAAGAATGATTGAGGCCACTGTGTTCTTGGGCACCTTCAATAATGCTACAGAAATGTTTTGGTACCCTTCCCCAGATCTGTGCCTCGACACAATCCTGTCTCGGAGCTCTACGGACAATTCCTTTGACCTCATGGCTTTGTTTTTGCTCTGACATGCACTGTCAACTGTGGGACCTTATAGAGACAGGTGTGTGCCTTTCCAAATCATGTCCAATCAATAGAATTTACCACAGGTGGACTCCGAACAAGTTGTAGAAACATCTCAAGGATGATCAATGGAAACAATTTTGAGTCTTCTAGCAAAGGGTCTGAATAATTTTGTAAAAAAAGGCATTTCTGTTTTTTTTATTTGTAATACATTTGCCAAAATTTCTAAAAAAAAAGATTTTAACTTTGTCATTATGGGGGTATTGTCTGTATATTGACGAGGATATACAAAACATTAAAAAAAATTATTAGAATTAGACTGAAATGTGAGAAAATGGCACTGTATACAGTATTTATAAATATAGTATAAATATATTCCAGAAGTAACTGTATGACGTCTCAGTGTACGAACAGCCAGCGCCACACTACAACACTCAGACATAATTAACACAGAGTTCAATCTTGGTTTCATCAGACCAGAGAATCTTGTTTCTCATTGTCTGAGAGTCTTTAGGTGCCTTTTGACAAACTCCAAGTGGTCCCGTGCCTTTTACCGAGGAGTGTCTTCCCTGACCAAGACCCTTCTCCCACGGGGTATTGTCTGTATATTGACGAGGATATATATATAAAAAAAAATCTATTTTAGAATTAGACTGTAATGTGAGAAAATGGCTGTATACAGTATTTATAAATATATTCTACAAGTAACCCGTATGACGTCTCAGTGTACGAACAGCCAGCGCCACACTACAACACTCAGACATAATTAAGAAATTAAGCATTGGCGTTTCGTGAGTCCGCCAGATCAGAGGCAGCAGAGATGAGACCAGGGATGTTCTCTGTTTAGTGAGTCCGCCAGATCAGAGGCAGCAGAGATGGGACCAGGGATGTTCTCTGTTTAGTGAGTCCGCCAGATCAGAGGCAGCAGAGATGAGACCAGAGATGTTCTCTGTTTAGTGAGTCCGCCAGATCAGAGGCAGCAGAGATGGGACCAGGGATGTTCTCTTGATAGGTGAGTGATTTACATCCGCGGATAATTCCTGTCCTGCCAAGCATTCAAAATGTAATGAGTAAGTTTGGATGTTTTTTAGGAATGTAGTAAAGTGTCGTGTCTTTGGCTATGCCGGATTAATTGATAAGACATGATATTCTATAAAATAATTTCTCCGTAATTAATATCACCTGATTGAGCTAATCATGTAAATGTAATTAACTAGAGAGTCGGGCACCACAAAATAATATTTATAGAGCTGTTATCTTCCGAATAAACTCTTAAAGACCTAGTAATATTTTACATCAATAGTAGTCAATATCAATCGTCATCTTACTTCAGTCTCATAATCTGAAAGTTGGAAATTCTTGGTTATCTGCACGAACCCTGGCTAACAAGTTGAATCAGCAATACAAAATTGGGTTTAATTATTTATTTACTAAATACCTGACTATTCACACAGAATTCACATTCACACAATTAATCATAACTTGATTACAAATTACGTCATAAAGGAAAATGTCCCTAGCGGGCGGAACAGATATGACAGCTGGTTACACAAAGGAAAAGGGGCGGGGCTTGAGTGGAAGAGCGGGAAGACTGAGGAACAAAGGGAAGAAGCTGTACTATCGTAAATACAGTATCTTATGCATTCTAAATTACTGCCCATTTGGAAAAGGAAAATGCAATAAATATCTACTCTGAGCTGCGCTTCTGTAGGTTGGTGGTAGATGGAAGACCGTGTTGCCCAACCGAGTCCTCTGTCCTTTGAAGAATGTCTCTGGTTGTCAATTGGTTACGTTGTAGTAACATCGTTGGGTGATAGATGGGATACTCTGTCTGTTCCTTCCTAACCCACGTTGCATCTGCTGTTGCTAACTCAACGGCTAGGAGGTATCACTTCTGTAGTGATTAAGAGTTCAAAGTTCATACCATTCGCAACCAAAGCTCACGCTGATTGTTGGCTTCGTTCTGTAGTTATTATCTGAACATAGGACCGTCGTTCTCACATCTTCGAAACAGGAAGCTCTATTGTCGTCAAGGCTTTATATAGGAATGGAGAAGAGGGCGTGTTTGAAAAGTTTTATAGCCCATGTCCCTTCACAGAGGCGGGCCACTGAGTTAGCAGCCCTAACTTATGAAAACCCACATTTCACATTTTAGAAGCTAAAACCACATTTCATCCTGTCACAAGTAATTTCATATTCAAACATTTAAATTGAAAAACAATTCCATGTGAATCCGATAACTCTAATGTGTAGACTTTCCACTGTAGAGTTTATGACATCTTATCATTGATGAGAATGTCTCAGATGACAACCGAACTGACATCATATTCTTAAGTACAACTTCGGATTACCAGAATATAGTTAATTTCCCCCCACCTACTTATGTTCCCAGAATCTCTATGTTAACCAAGTAAAAAAAAAAAAAATGTAAACTCAGTAGAGTGTAGAGAGGAAAAAGGGAGGAAGAGGTATTTATGACTGTCATAAACCCCCCAGGCCAACGTCATGACAAAAGTAAAAGTTGTAAAAAATATGAATAGTAAAGTACAGATACTGATAAAAACAACTTCAGTAGTACTTCAAAGTATTTTTACTTAAATACTTTACACCACTGCATGAGAGCCACACCGTGCCTAACCTTCTCCACACCCACCCTTACCATCTGTCAGGGAACATCTCACAGCATCTCAGAGCACTCTGTGGCCACCAATTAAAGATCTCCACACCCACCCTTACCATCTGTCAGTTAACATCTCCGGGCAGCATTGTGTTTGTTATTCCCCCAACGTCTGGTTGGGTCTGATTGACCCACAACATTAATGGTTTTTTGAAAACAATACAGCCGTATACAATTTACATAAAAAGACTCAATACTTTGATGTTTGACTTATTTCAATTACAAGCAATATAGACAGTATACATGGTTAATATAGACAGTGTGGTTAATATAGACAGCACACATGGTTCATTCCTGCCATTTACCTCTGCTAGATCACATTTATCAATAAATTAGCGTTTCGTTTGATTTTTTAAATAAAATGTGATTTTTGTGAACAAAAAAATGAATTATAATCAAGACAAAAAACGAATGTTTATGTTGAACAAATTTAAATGAAACAAGGTTTTTATCACTATTGATGTTCATGGCTTTGAACTGAATTTTAAACATTTATTAGTAGTAGTATTTTATGGGAATGAATAAATGAATAAATTAACCCCCATTGAACACAAATTAAGGCCGGTGTACACACCACATAAGGGACATAGTTTTACTGTGCGTGTGTGTGCGTGCGTGTGTGTGTGTGCGTGTGTGTGCGTGCGTGCGTGTGTGTGCGTGCGTGCGTGTGCGTGTGTGTGTGTGTTTATTTGTGTGTGTGTGTGTGTGTGTGTGTGTGTGTGTGTGTGTGTGTGTATGGGTTACAAACGTATATATTGCACTTGATGCATGTGTGCTGTGTCTTCCTGTCCTTCTTGGGTCCACACACTCATCTCAACGCTTCTTCTTGTTGCCCCCGGCTACACAATCTAGAACGATGAAAACACTTTGTTCAGGAATCTTCACTGACATCTCACTGACATCTCACTCACATATATAGTCACAGCAGACCAAGGTAGGAGAGTCAGACACACACACACGCATGCAACAACATCACTCACAGTTACTTCCTGTATTGGAGTTGTTGGTTCTGTGGGTCGGGGCGGATGGGGCATCAGCATCCTCCTCCTGAATCCTCCTCACGATGGCTGCTGACTGAATCTGGGGTCCTTGGGATATGTTGCCTCCTCTAGATTGGAGGTCTTACCAATGCCTTGCCCAGCTCCTCTAGAAAGAGTTGTCTCCTCTGGAGCTTCCCTCGGTTCCAATCTGGGTTCAACGGCATCCAGATGACAAACATGTTGTACTCCGAGATGTCCAAGATGGTGAAGAATATCACAAGATGCCAGCGTAGGGTTCTTCTTTTGTATCTGTAGCCAGTCACCAGCTTCTCTCATCCATTATGATTTCTGGTTTTCGATGTTCCTGGCTGTGGATTCTCTCATCCATTATGATTTCTGGTTGTTGATGTTCCTGGCTGTAGATTCTCTCATCCATTATGATTTCTGGTTGTTGATGTTCCTGGCTGTAGATTCTCTCATCCCTATGCAGCGTACTCATGAGTACCACATTTCTGCCTTTCTTTGGCACGTAGGACACTAGGGACGTGTCGGCCGTGAACACAAACTTAGAGGGATTGATAGGCCTGCCCCTGTGTTTTCAACAGCTGAGGTGGGAGCTCTGGCTTGATTTTTCGTACCGTTCCTACCATCGTCAGCTTCCTCTTGAGGAGCTCCTGTCCTCAGCTTGTGTGAAGTAAAAACTTTATCACGTGTGATGTTGTGGCCACGGAGTCCCTGTGTCACGAACACAATGAAAATGTGTTCTTTGTCCCAACACCCTGTCTCCATTCATTAAAGATTTCCACCCCACCCACCTTTACCGTGAGTCAGGTAACATCTCCCAGCATCTCCCAGCATCTCCCAACATCTCTGAGCATCTCCCAGCATCTCCCAGCATCTCCCAACATCTCCCAGCATCTCCCAGCATGTCCCAACATCTCCCAGCATCTCCCAGCATCTCCCAACATCTCCCAGCATATCCCAGCATCTCCCAGCCCTGTGTCTCCCTCATTCAACCCATAACTGTCTTATCCCTGTCTAAGATGTGGGAGGGGTTCTAATCACACCAAGGATCACTTAGCTATTTCATTTTAAAATGTAAGACCCCTTGAAGTAGAAGTATATATATATATATTTTTTTTTTTGGGGGGGGGTCTTACTGCTATGAACCCATACAAACGTATTGAGTAACAGATTCACTACATGGTACAACAGTCTTGTGAGGCCTGCGGGCCTTGAGAAATACATCCAACATATGTGTGTAGCCCAAACTGTTCGACATGTCTCACAGTCTGATAGACGCTCCTAGCTCTGTCACCTTCCACCTCATCCAATCCACAAAAACAACAGATATCTCTATTTCAAACAGAATATTATAGGGATTTTTGTATTACGCTAACAAGATTTCAACGGGGCCAGGACATTCCACTCTAGGGGGTTAAAGATATCCACACCCACCCACCCTTACCATCTGTCAGGTAAACATCTCACAGCATCGCCCAGCACTCTCTCCCTCAATTAAAGACACCCAAACCCACCCAAAAACCTGGTATCAACCTCCTCCGCCTTTGTCGCCTCCCTCGTTTGCCAACCTCACTTTTTTTTTGTGATCGTTCGGTTTTCGGATTCACAAAAATGTGGAGTTATTCAACAATAATGTCTCTCTCTTAAAGTGCAATACTGTGGGACTGACTTTGTTAATATCATGTTATCGTAGTACTATCTAGTACTAACACAACCTGCATCATAGTACTATCTAGTACAGACACATACTGTATCATGTTTTCATAGTACTATCCAGTACTAACACATACTGCATCATAGTACTATCCAGTACAGACACATACTGTATCATAGTACTGTCCAGTACAGACATATACTGTATCAAAGTACTGTCCAGTACAGATAGATACTGTATCATAGTAATGTCCAGTACAGACACATACTGTATCATGTTATCATAGTACTGTCCAGTACTGACACATACTGTATCATGTTATCATAGTACTATCCACTACTAACACATACTGTATCATAGTACTGTCCAGTACTGACACATACTGTATCATGTTATCATAGTACTGTCCAGTACAGACACATACTGTATCATAGTACTGTCCTGTACAGACACATACTGTATCATGTTATCATAGTACTGTCCAGTACAGACACATACTGTATTATGTTATCATAGTACTGTCCAGTACAGACACATACTGTATCATGTTATCATAGTACTATCCACTACTAACACATACTGTATCATAGTACTGTCCAGTACTGACACATACTGTATCATGTTATCATAGTACTGTCCAGTACAGACACATACTGTATCATGTTATCATAGTACTGTCCAGTACAGACACATACTGTATCAAAGTACTGTCCAGTACTGACACATACTGTATCATGTTATCATAGTACTGTCCAGTACAGACACATACTGTATCATAGTACTGTCCAGTACTGACACATACTGTGTTATAGTACTGTCCAGTACAGACACATACTGTATCATGTTATCATAGTACTGTCCAGTACAGACACATACTGTATCATGTTATCATAGTACTGTCCAGTACAGACACATACTGTATCATAGTACTGTCCAGTACAGACACATACTGTATCAAAGTACTGTCCAGTACAGACACATACTGTATCATGTTATCATATTACTGTCCAGTACAGACACATACTGTATCATATTACTGTCCAGTACAGACACATACTGTATCACAGTACTGTCCAGTACAGACACATACTGTATCATGTTATCATTGTACTGTCCAGTACTGACACATACTGTATAATAGTACTGTCCAGTACAGACACATACTGTATCATGTTATCATAGTACTGTCCAGTACAGACACATACTGTATCATGTTATCATAGTACTGTCCAGTACAGACACATACTGTATCATGTTATCATAGTACTGTCCAGTACAGACACATACTGTATCATGTTATCATAGTACTGTCCAGTACAGACACATACTGTATCATGTTATCAAAGTACTGTCCAGTACAGACACATACTGTATCATGTTATCATAGTACTGTCCAGTACAGACACATACTGTATCATAGTACTGTCCAGTACAGACACATACTGTATCATGTTATCGTAGTACTGTCCAGTACAGACACATACTGTATCATAGTACTATCCAGTACAGACACATACTGTATCATAGTACTGTCCAGTACAGGCACATACTGTATCATGTTATCATAGTACTGTCTAGTACAGACACATACTGTATCATGTTATCATAATACTGTCCAGTACAGACACATACTGTATCATGTTATCATAGTACTGTCCAGTACAGACACATACTGTATCATAGTACTGTCCAGTACAGACACATACTGTATCATGTTATCATAGTACTGTCCAGTACAGACACATACTGTATCATAGTACTGTCCAGTACTGACACATACTGTATCATGTTATCATAGTACTATCCACTACTAACACATACTGTATCATAGTACTGTCCAGTATTGACACATACTGTATCATGTTATCATAGTACTGTCCAGTACAGACATATACTGTATCATAGTACTGTCCTGTACAGACACATACTGTATCATGTTATCATAGTACTGTCCAGTACAGACACATACTGTATTATGTTATCATAGTACTGTCCAGTACAGACACATACTGTATCATGTTATCATAGTACTATCCACTACTAACACATACTGTATCATAGTACTGTCCAGTACTGACACATACTGTATCATGTTATCATAGTACTGTCCAGTACAGACACATACTGTATCATGTTATCATAGTACTGTCCAGTACAGACACATACTGTATCAAAGTAATGTCCAGTACAGACACATACTGTATCATAGTACTGTCCAGTACTGACACATACTGTATCATGTTATCATAGTACTGTCCAGTACAGACACATACTGTATCATAGTACTGTCCAGTACTGACACATACTGTATCATAGTACTGTCCTGTACAGGCACATACTGTATCATGTTGTCATAGTACTGTCCAGTACAGAAACATACTGTATCATGTTATCATAGTACTGTCCAGTACAGACACATACTGTATCATAGTACTGTCCAGTACTGACACATATTGTGTTATAGTACTGTCCAGTACAGACACATACTGTATCATGTTATCATAGTACTGTCCAGTACAGACACATACTGTATCATGTTATCATAGTACTGTCCAGTACAGACACATACTGTATCATAGTACTGTCCAGTACAGACACATACTGTATCAAAGTACTGTCCAGTACAGACACATACTGTATCATGTTATCATATTACTGTCCAGTACAGACACATACTGTATCATATTACTGTCCAGTACAGACACATACTGTATCACAGTACTGTCCAGTACAGACACATACTGTATCATGTTATCATTGTACTGTCCAGTACTGACACATACTGTATAATAGTACTGTCCAGTACAGACACATACTGTATCATGTTATCATAGTACTGTCCAGTACAGACACATACTGTATCATGTTATCATAGTACTGTCCAGTACAGACACATACTGTATCATGTTATCATAGTACTGTCCAGTACAGACACATACTGTATCATGTTATCATAGTACTGTCCAGTACAGACACATACTGTATCATGTTATCAAAGTACTGTCCAGTACAGACACATACTGTATCATGTTATCATAGTACTGTCCAGTACAGACACATACTGTATCATAGTACTGTCCAGTACAGACACATACTGTATCATGTTATCGTAGTACTGTCCAGTACAGACACATACTGTATCATAGTACTATCCAGTACAGACACATACTGTATCATAGTACTGTCCAGTACAGACACATACTGTATCATGTTATCATAGTACTGTCTAGTACAGACACATACTGTATCATGTTATCATAATACTGTCCAGTACAGACACATACTGTATCATGTTATCATAGTACTGTCCAGTACAGACACATATTGTATCATAGTACTGTCCAGTACAGACACATACTGTATCATGTTATCATAGTACTGTCCAGTACAGACACATACTGTATCATAGTACTGTCCAGTACTGACACATACTGTATCATGTTATCATAGTACTATCCACTACTAACACATACTGTATCATAGTACTGTCCAGTACTGACACATACTGTATCATGTTATCATAGTACTGTCCAGTACAGACACATATTGTATCATAGTACTGTCCTGTACAGACACATACTGTATCATGTTATCATAGTACTGTCCAGTACAGACACATACTGTATTATGTTATCATAGTACTGTCCAGTACAGACACATACTGTATCATGTTATCATAGTACTATCCACTACTAACACATACTGTATCATAGTACTGTCCAGTACTGACACATACTGTATCATGTTATCATAGTACTGTCCAGTACAGACACATACTGTATCAAAGTAATGTCCAGTACAGACACATACTGTATCATAGTACTGTCCAGTACTGACACATACTGTATCATGTTATCATAGTACTGTCCAGTACAGACACATACTGTATCATAGTACTGTCCAGTACTGACACATACTGTATCATAGTACTGTCCTGTACAGGCACATACTGTATCATGTTGTCATAGTACTGTCCAGTACAGAAACATACTGTATCATGTTATCATAGTACTGTCCAGTACAGACACATACTGTATCATGTTATCATAGTACTGTCCAGTACAGACACATACTGTATCATGTTATCATAGTACTGTCCAGTACAGACACATACTGTATCATGTTATCATAGTACTGTCCAGTACAGACACATACTGTATCATGTTATCATAGTACTGTCCAGTACAGACACATACTGTATCATGTTATCAAAGTACTGTCCAGTACAGACACATACTGTATCATGTTATCATAGTACTGTCCAGTACAGACACATACTGTATCATAGTACTGTCCAGTACTGACACATACTGTATAATAGTACTGTCCAGTACAGACACATACTGTATCATGTTATCATAGTACTGTCCAGTACAGACACATACTGTATCATGTTATCATAGTACTGTCCAGTACAGACACATACTGTATCATGTTATCATAGTACTGTCCAGTACAGACACATACTGTATCATGTTATCATAGTACTGTCCAGTACAGACACATACTGTATCATGTTATCAAAGTACTGTCCAGTACAGACACATACTGTATCATGTTATCATAGTACTGTCCAGTACAGACACATACTGTATCATAGTACTGTCCAGTACAGACACATACTGTATCATGTTATCGTAGTACTGTCCAGTACAGACACATACTGTATCATAGTACTATCCAGTACAGACACATACTGTATCATAGTACTGTCCAGTACAGACACATACTGTATCATGTTATCATAGTACTGTCTAGTACAGACACATACTGTATCATGTTATCATAATACTGTCCAGTACAGACACATACTGTATCATGTTATCATAGTACTGTCCAGTACAGACACATACTGTATCATAGTACTGTCCAGTACAGACACATACTGTATCATGTTATCATAGTACTGTCCAGTACAGACACATACTGTATCATAGTACTGTCCTGTACAGACACATACTGTATCATGTTATCATAGTACTGTCCAGTACAGACACATACTGTATCATAGTACTGTCCAGTACAGACACATACTGTATCATGTTATCGTAATACTGTCCAGTACAGACACATACTGTATCATAGTACTGTCCAGTACAGACACATACTGTATCATAGTACTGTCCAGTACAGACACATACTGTATCATGTTATCGTAATACTGTCCAGTGTTTACAAATATAATGTTTTCACATGTGACAAACCACCTCTTTTCAGTCTCGTGTTGCAAAATTTGAAATGACATTTGTTACATTGGATAAAAGTAGAGACTCAGAGTAACAAACTTGTTTATCATACACTACAGTTAAGGAACAGTGGGGAAGTAATTCTGCTTTGAAAGTTGATAAACTTTTGAGAAAATGGCCCTTAAATGTTTTGGTACACCAACTGGAGAGCTCTTCTTTGTCTACACCTATTTAGCATCATTCACATCCTCTTAAAAGCCTTAGCCCCACCCATCTTTTTAAGGATTCACAAACGAGGCCATCTGTTTCGACATGTCGTTAGCCATCTAAACAATGAACTGTAATCCCAATCCATACAGCGCTAGGAATACGAACGGATTGTCATAGCTAGCCACCATGTCATAGCTAGCCACCATGTCACAGCTAGCCACCATGTCACAGCTAGCCACCATGTCATAGCTAGCCACCATGTCGTAGATAGCCACCATGTCGTAGCTAGCCACCGTGTCGTAGCTAGCCACCATGTCACAGCTAGCCACCATGTCATAGCTAGCCACCATGTCATAGCTAGCCACCATGTCATAGCTAGCCACCATGTCATAGCGAGCCACCACGTCATAGCTAGCCACCATGTCATAGCTAGCCACCATGTCATAGCTAGCCACCATGTCATAGCTAGCCACCATGCATGAAATGCTGTGCTATGAATCTGCAGGAAGCTAAAGCTAACCAACTAGGTTCAATGCTAGCTAGCAAGCTAACATGAGGCTATAACTAGCAATGCAAATGGCATTCTGAGATACAAATAATAAATAATAAAAAGATTGTACACATAACGTTAGCTAGCGATCCCGCCAGTTAACATTAGCTAACAGTACACTTTATAATCTGCAACTAATAATTAAGATTGTACACATAACGTTAGCTAGCGATCCCGCCAGTTAACATTAGCTAGCTAGCTAACAGCAAACTTTATAATCTGCAACTAAAACTTCTGACAAAAATTTGAGAAGTATAATATCTGAAAATGTAGCTTGACTCTTACCCGTGTCCGTTACCCGTGTCCGTTACCCGTGTCCGTTACCCGTGTCCGTTACCCGTGTCCGTTACCCGTGTCTGTTACCCGTGTCCGTTACCCGTGTCCGTTACCCTTGTCCGTTACCCGTGTCCGTTACCCGTGTCTGTTACCCGTGTCTGTTACCCGTGTCCGTTACCCGTGTCCGTTACCCGTGTCCGTTACCCGTGTCCGTTACCCGTGTCCGTTACCCGTGTCTGTTACCCGTGTCCGTTACCCGTGTCCGTTACCCGTGTCCGTTACCCGTGTCCGTTACCCGTGTCCGTGGATGAACGCTTCACACTGGAACCCTTTAACTAAGTAAGACATCCTGCGTCGTCGCCATTTTGTTTCTTACAACTTGCTTAGCCCATTGTGTCAAGTCACTCCGGTCCATATCATGTTATCATATTACTGTCCATATCATGTTATCATGTTACTGTCCATATAATGTTATCATGGTACTGTCCATATCAATTATTCATATTACTGTCCATATCATGTTATCATATCACTGTCTATATCATGTTATCATGGTACTGTCCATATCATGTTATCATGGTACTGTCCATATCATGTTATCATGGTACTGTCCATATCATGTTATCATGGTACTGTCCATATCATGTTATCATGGTACTGTCCATATCATGTTATCATGGTACTGTCCATATCATGTTATCATGGTACTGTCCATATCATGTTATCATGGTACTGTCCATATCATGTTAGCATATCACTGTCTATATCATGTT
The DNA here is from genome assembly GCF_057628025.1 of Oncorhynchus mykiss. NCBI lineage: Eukaryota > Metazoa > Chordata > Actinopteri > Salmoniformes > Salmonidae > Oncorhynchus > Oncorhynchus mykiss. The sequence goes on along the minus strand of NC_143039.1, from coordinate 8,827,018 downwards.
ATCATGTTACTGTCCATATCATGTTATCATGGTACTGTCCATATCATGTTATCATGGTACTGTCCATATCATGTTAGCATATCACTGTCTATATCATGGTACTGTCCATATCATATTATCATATTACTGTCTATATCATGGTACTGTCCATATCATGTTATCATGGTACTGTCCATATCATGTTAGCATATCACTGTCTATATCATGTTATCATGTTACTGTCCATATCATGTTATCATGGTACTGTCCATATCATGTTATCATGGTACTGTCCATATCATGTTATCATGGTACTGTCCATATCATGTTATCATGGTACTGTCCATATCATGTTATCATGTTACTGTCCATATCATGTTATCATGTTACTGTCCATATCATGTTATCATGGTACTGTCCATATCATGTTATCATGGTACTGTCCATATCATGTTATCATGGTACTGTCCATATCATGTTATCATGGTACTGTCCATATCATGTTATCATGTTACTGTCCATATCATGTTATCATGTTACTGTCCATATCATGTTATCATATCGCTGTCCATATCATGTTATCATGGTACAGTCCATATCATGTTATCATGTTACTGTCCATATCATGTTATCATGGTACTGTCCATATCATGTTATCATGTTACTGTCCATATCATGTTATCATGGTACTGTCCATATCATGTTATCATGGTACTGTCCATATCATGTTATCATGTTACTGTCCATATCATGTTATCATATCGCTGTCCATATCATGTTAGCATATCGCTGTCCATATCATGTTATCATGTTACTGTCCATATCATGTTATCATGGTACTGTCCATATCATGTTATCATGTTACTGTCCATATCATGTTATCATGGTACTGTCCATATCATGTTATCATATCGCTGTCCATATCATGTTATCATGTTACTGTCCATATCATGTTATCATGTTACTGTCCATATCATGTTATCATATTACTGTCCATATCATGTTATCATGTTACTGTCCATATCATGTTATCATGGTACTGTCCATATCATGTTATCATATTACTGTCCATATCATGTTATCATGGTACTGTCCATACCATGTTGTCATGTTACTGTCAAGTCTCTTTGTATATGTTTACAATCAGAGCAAGTGCATTTAAACTCGTTACATCCGTGTTCTATATTAGGCAGTATAAAACCTTTAAAAGCGTTGCTTAAGACTGAAATAAACCCCTTTTACCTCAGACTATGTCTGTGTCTGAAATGAAAGAAAAATGACCAGAAATATTCCCATAGGTCTCTGGTCAAAAGAGACTCCATTTTGTGAGGTTACCAATGTCCCTGCAATTTCAGGGAACTAATCACGGTTTGTTTAGGAACAAATATCAATGGGTTTCTAACTTTGTGTCTTTCGGAAAATGGATCAATCTGGAGAGAATCACCGCAGTCTCGCTCCACATCGAGTGGAACAAATTGTCCACATTAGTAGTGATACAAAACACACTTCTCCTGCTGGTGACAGCGATGCCGTCTGGTTCTCCAGGCTCTTCTCTCCCAAGCCAGTTGTTTTGATTGCTGTCGGTGGTGTTTGTTCTGTGTATCTTAACATTCATTGGTTTTGTTCAAAGAAAGCCAATTCACTCTCAGAATACCAGATTCCTTGACTGTTGCAATAAGCACAGTGACCACGCTTCATAAATTAGTCCTCCAGCAATACATTGCTGGTTAGATTGATACATTAGACTTCTAGTAATATATTGGCTGGTTAGATTGATACATTCGACCTCTAGTAATATATTGGCTGGTTAGATTGATACATTAGACCTCGACCTCTAGTAATATATTGGCTAGTTAGATTGATACATTAGACCTCTAGTAATATATTGGCTGGTTAGATTGATACATTCGACCTCTAGTAATATATTGCTGGTTAGATTGATACATTAGACCTCTAGTAATATATTGGCTGGTTAGATTGATACATTCAACCTCTAGTAATATATTGCTGGTTAGATTGATACATTAGACCTCTGGTAATATATTGGCTGGTTAGATTGATACATTAGACCTCGACCTCTAGTAATATATTGGCTGGTTAGATTGATACATTAGACCTCTAGTAATATATTGGCTGGTTAGATTGATACATTCGACCTCTAGTAATATATTGCTGGTTAGATTGATACATTCGACCTCTAGTAATATATTGCTGGTTAGATTGATACATTCGACCTCTAGTAATATATTGGCTGGTTAGATTGATACATTCGACCTCTAGTAATATATTGCTGGTTAGATTGATACATTCGACCTCTAGTAATATATTGGCTGGTTAGATTGATACATTCGACCTCTAGTAATATATTGGCTGGTTAGATTGATACATTAGACCTCTAGTAATATATTGCTGGTTAGATTGATACATTCGACCTCTAGTAATATATTGCTGGTTAGATTGATACATTAGACCTCGACCTCTAGTAATATATTGGCTGGTTAGATTGATACATTAGACCTCTAGTAATATATTGGCTGGTTAGATAGATACATTAGACCTCTAGTAATATATTGGCTGGTTAGATAGATACATTAGACCTCTAGTAATATATTGCTGGTTAGATTGATACATTAGACCTCTAGTAATATATTGCTGGTTAGATTGATACATTAGACCTCTAGTAATATATTGCTGGTTAGATAGATACATTAGACCTCGACCTCTAGTAATATATTGGCTGGTTAGATTGATACATTCGACCTCTAGTAATATATTGCTGGTTAGATTGATACATTCGACCTCTAGTAATATATTGCTGCTGATATTGATACATTCGACATCTAGTAATATATTGCTGGTTCGATTGATACATTCGACCTCTAGTAATATATTGGCTGGTTAGATTGATACATTAGACCTCGACCTCTAGTAATATATTGCTGGTTAGATTGATACATTCGACCTCTAGTAATATATTGCTGGTTAGATTGATACATTAGACCTCGACCTCTAGTAATATATTGGCTGGTTAGATTGATACATTAGACCTCTAGTAATATATTGGCTGGTTAGATTGATACATTAGACCTCGACCTCTAGTAATATATTGCTGGTTAGATTGATACATTCGACCTCTAGTAATATATTGGCTGGTTAGATTGATACATTAGACCTCGACCTCTAGTAATATATTGCTGGTTAGATTGATACATTAGACCTCTAGTAATATATTGCTGGTTAGATTGATACATTAGACCTCTAGTAATATATTGCTGTTTAGATTGATACATTAGACCTAGACCTCTAGTAATATATTGCTGGTTAGATTGATACATTCGACCTCGACCTCTAGTAATATATTGCTGGTTAGATTGATACATTCGACCTCTAGTAATATATTGGCTGGTTAGATTGATACATTAGACCTCGACCTCTAGTAATATATTGCTGGTTAGATTGATACATTAGACCTCTAGTAATATATTGCTGGTTAGATTGATACATTAGACCTCTAGTAATATATGGCTGGTTAGATTGATACATTCGACCTCTAGTAATATATTGCTGGTTAGATTGATACATTAGACCTCGACCTCTAGTAATATATTGGCTGGTTAGATTGATACATTCGACCTCTAGTAATATATTGCTGGTTAGATTGATACATTAGACCTCTAGTAATATATTGGCTGGTTAGATAGATACATTAGACCTCTAGTAATATATTGCTGGTTAGATTGATACATTAGACCTCTAGTAATATATTGCTGGTTAGATTGATACATTCGACCTCTAGTAATATATTGCTGGTTAGATTGATACATTAGACCTCTAGTAATATATTGGCTGGTTAGATAGATACATTAGACCTCTAGTAATATATTGCTGGTTAGATTGATACATTAGACCTCTAGTAATATATTGGCTGGTTAGATAGATACATTCTACCTCTAGTAATATATTGCTGGTTAGATTGATACATTCGACCTCTAGTAATATATTGCTGCTGATATTGATACATTCGACCTCTAGTAATATATTGCTGGTTAGATTGATACATTCGACCTCTAGTAATATATTGCTGGTTAGATTGATACATTCGACCTCTAGTAATATATTGCTGGTTAGATTGATACATTAGACCTCGACCTCTAGTAATATATTGGCTGGTTAGATTGATACATTCGACCTCTAGTAATATATTGCTGGTTAGATTGATACATTAGACCTCTAGTAATATATTGCTGGTTAGATTGATACATTCGACCTCTAGTAATATATTGCTGGTTAGATTGATACATTAGACCTCGACCTCTAGTAATATATTGGCTGGTTAGATTGATACATTCGACCTCTAGTAATATATTGCTGGTTAGATTGATACATTAGACCTCTAGTAATATATTGCTGGTTAGATTGATACATTCGACCTCTAGTAATATATTGGCTGGTTAGATTTATTCGTCTTTGTTTGTCTCAGGGGAAAACAGAGTTTGCTTCTCAAATGCCAACCTCTTCCCCCCCCCCCCCCCCCCCCCCCCCCCGCCCTTTATTGTCCACTACTGTGGGCCCTGGTGAAAAGCCGTGAACTCTAAAGGGAGAACAGGATGCTAATTAGTTACATCAGATATATATATATATATATATATAAGCAATGTGACTCCAGCTAAATAAGCTAACATTAGCCTCTATAATCCACTTCCTGTCCCGCTGTCTATTGAAACCCTCATTATCATCCTGTCTTCTATTGATTCGAATGGGAGACCTGTAAGAGTAAAACCCCAGCGAAATATCCTCATACATCAATGTCCTGTTTCCTGATTTGCTGTCCGCATGGCTTATTAAACTCCCAGCTGAGTCCATCCACCACAACCCTCTATTGATTCGGTATGCGAGCCCATAAATCGACACCCTATCCCCTATGTAGTGCTTTGGTTTTGACTGGAGGTGGGCAAAAGTAGTGCACTACATAGTAAATAGGGTGTCGTTTGGGACACAGCTACAGTCACGTTATTGGTTGGAATGAAAACACTCCGTAACAACAAGCGCGACCCCCACATAACAATCTGTTTTCTTTTCTTCTTCCCTCCCTCCCTCCCTCCCTCCCTCCCTCCCTCCCTCCCTCCCTCCCTCCCTCCCTCCCTCCCTCCCTCCTCCTTCCCTCTTTCTTCCTCCCTCTTCCTCCCTCCCTCCTCCCTCCCTCTTCCTCACTCCCACCTCCCTAACCTCTTCCTCCCTCCCTCCCTCCTCCCTCCCTCCTCCACCCCTCTTTCTCCCGTTACATCGTTTCCTTTTAACAAGTGTTAATGACGACACAACACCTGCCATTTTTATTAATGATGATGTCTAGAACATGGAGGGAAGGGGCGTGTCTTAATTGGTGGAGACACACCAGAGGGATTTTATGTGCAAGAAGACGATGGGACGTTTGCCAGCCACCCTTCCCTCTCCTCCTCTCCTCCGTTCCTCCCTCCTCTCTTGGCTCTCTTTAGTGAAGGGAAGTCCCTCTCCTCCTCCTCTCCTTCCCACCTCCCTCCTCTCTTGGCTCTCTTTAGTGGAGAGATGTCCCACTCCTCCTCAGCTCTTCCTCTTCTCCCTCCTCCCTCCTCTCTTGGCTCTCTTTAGTGGAGAGATGTCCCACTCCTCCTCAGCTCTTCCTCTTCTCCCTCCTCCCTCCTCTCTTGGCTCTCTTTAGTGGAGAGAAGTCCCACTCCTCCTCAGCTCTTCCTCTTCTCCCTCCTCCCTCCTCTCTTGGCTGTCTTTAGTGAAGGGAAGTCCCTCTCCTCCTCCTCTCCTTCCCACCTCCCTCCTCTCTTTTTCTCTCTTTAGTGTAGGGAAGTCTCTCTCCTCCTCCTCTCCTCCCTCTTCTCCTCCGTCTCTCCTCTCCTTCTCTCCTCCCTCCCTCCACTCTCCTCCCTCCTCCCTCCTCCCTCCACTCTCCTCCCTCCTCCCTCCTCTCTTCCTCTTCTCCTCTCCTCCCTCCCTCCTCCCTCCCTCCACTCTCCTCCCTCCTCTCCACCCTCCTCCCTCCCTCCTCCCTCCTCTCCTACCTCCACTCTCCTCCCTCCTCTCCTCCCTCCTCCCTCCTCCATTGTTCTCTCTTTAGTGAGGGGAAGAGGAGAGAATGAGAGGAGGAAAGGAGGAGAGGAGGAGGAGAGGAGGAGAGGAGGAGAAGAGGAGGAAAGGAGGAGGAGAAGAGGAAAATAGGAAAAGAGGAGGAGAGGAGGAGGAGAGGAGGAGAGGAGGAGAGGAGGAAAGGATGAGATCAAGGAGATGGAGGAGAGGATGAGAGGAGAAGGAGAGGAGAAGAGGAGGAGCAGATGGAGGAGAGGAGGAGAGGGAGGAGAGGGTGGAGAGGAGGAGGAGAGGAGGATGAGGGAGAGGAGAACGAACAGCAATCTCTTTGCAGATCACAGGCGTAACATTACGACAGTCCCCACTTTCATTTATTAATTACCCAAGGTGGGCCCACATTTGTCAACGACGCCTACGATTCCCGGCGGTGCCAGCTGACGAATGAAGGGATGATGAAGAGGGAAAATCAAGGTGCCAGCGTCCTCTGGTTGAGGAGCATGTGAGGAGACAGGCCGCGTTGTTCAACACTCACACAACTTCAAACAGTTGCCAGGGGCGATAGGCGCCTCATCAGTCCTTGCCTGTCCAAACCAGTTGAGAGTGTCACACGGGAAGAGATCAAGAGATCAGGCAACATGCTGGAGAACAAATGCGACGATGAGATTGAAGGGAACTTGGCCCTCCCCTGAAGTGATCAACATGGCTTAGTATGATTTAACAAAGTCCTCAAAGGACAGTGTCAGTTACACAGTGTTACTTTAACGCTGTGATTAATTGATACAATTGAGATTGGCGTGAAAGCTATTAAATAACATACATTACTGATATAAACCCACTATATTAGTGTCATGTGACTCGGAGAACACATACAATATGGAAGTATAGAGAGAGAGAATGAGAGAGAGGGAGAGAGAGAGAAAGGGAGAGGAGAGAGGGAGAGAGGGAGAGAGAGAGACAGAGAGAGAGGGAGAGAGAGGGAGAGAGAGAGAAAGGGAGAGAGGGAGAGAGAGAGAGAGAGAGGGAGAGAGAGAAAGGGAGAGAGAGAGACAGAGAGAGAGGGAGAGAGAGGGAGAGAGAGAGAGGGAGAGAGAAGAGGAGAGAGAAGAGGAGAGAGAAGAGGAGAGAGAGAGAGAGAGAGAGAGAGAGAGAGAGAGAGAGAGAGAGGAGGGAAAGTAGAGAGAGGTAGAGAGAGAGTAGAGAGAGAGAGAGAGAGAGAGAGAGAGACAGAAATCAGTGGCGTAAAGTACTACCTAAAACTTCTTAGGGATAGGCGTCCAGCTAGACACTTTACTATTTATATTTTTTGACAATTTTTACTTGAGATTCTTTACACTCTACATTCCTATAGAAAATATTACACTTTTTATTCAAAATATTTTCCCTGACACCCAAATATAGTTACATTTCAAATGCTTAGCAGGACAGGAAAATGGTCCAAAACCACACACTTCTCAAGAGAACATCCCTGTTCATCCTTACTCTCTTCTCTCTCTCTCTCTCTCTGACCTGACGGATTCACTAAACACAAGTACTTCAAACGGTCAATGTTTTACAGGCCTGTAATAGCATGGGTGTAATCTAATACACTCGGTTGCACCTGTCCTGTTTTAAATTAGCTCTACCAATTAATATTCCACATTTATGCTAATCGTCTAACAATATTTTCAAAGCCTCATTGCTTCCAATTTTGTGTCCCAGATACTAGACTAGACTAGAGGGTTTGTCCCAGATACTAGACTTGACTAGAGGGTGTGTCCCAGATACTAGACTAGACTAGAGGGTGTGTCCCAGATATTAGACTAGACTAGAGGGTGTGTCCCAGATACTATACTAGACTAGAGGGTGTGTCCCAGATATTAGACTAGACTAGAGGGTGTGTCCCAGATACTAGACTTGACTAGAGGGTGTGTCCCAGATACTAGACTTGACTAGAGGGTGTGTCCCAGATACCAGACTAGACTAGAGGGTGTGTCCCAGAAACTAGACCTGACTAGAGGGTGTGTCCCAGAAACTAGACTAGAAGGTGTGTCCGAGATACTAGACTAGACTAGAGGGTGTGTCCCAGAAACTAGACCTGACTAGAGGGTGTGTCCCAGAAACTAGACTAGAATGTGTGTCCCGGAATCTAGACTAGACTAGAGGGTCTGTCCCAGAAACTAGACCTGACTAGAGGGGGTGTCCTAGATACTAGACTAGACTAGAGGGTGTCCCCCAGATACTAGACTTGACTAGAGGGTGTGTCCCAGAAACTAGACTAGACTAGAGGGTGTTTCCTAGATACTAGACTATACTACAGGGTGTGTCCCAGAAACTAGACTAGAGGTTATTTCCCAGATACTAGACAAGAGGGTGTGTCTCAGAAACTAGACCTGACTAGAGGGTGTGTCCCAGAATCTAGACTAGACGGTGTGTCCTAGAAACTAGACTAGAGGGTGTGTCCCAGATACTAAAATAGAGGGTGTGTCCTAGATACTAGACTAGACTAGAGGGTGTGTCCCAGATACTAGACTATACTACAGGGTGTTTCCCAGAAACTAGACTAGAGGGTATTTCCCAGAATCTAGACTTGACTAGAGGGTGTGTCCCAGATAACAGACTAGAGTGTGTGTCGCAGATACTAGACTAGACTAGAGGGTGTGTCCCAGAAACTAGACTAGAGGGTGTCCCAGAAACTAGACTAGAGTAGAATGTGTGTCCCAGATACTAGACTAGACTAGAGTGTGTGTCCCAGATACTAGACCTGACTAGAATGTGTGTCCCAGATACTATACTAGACTAGAAGGTGTGTCCCAGATACTAGACTAGAGGGTGTGTCCTAGATACTATACTACACTAGAGTGTGTGTCCTAGATACTAGACTAGAGTAGAGTGTGTGTCCTACATACTATACTAGACTAGTGGGTGTGTCCCAGATACTATACTAGACTAGATGGTGTGTCCCAGATACTAGACTAGAGGGTGTGTCCCAGATACTAGACTAGAGGGTGTGTCCCAGATACTATTCTAGACTAGAGGGTGTGTCCCAGATACTAGACTAGACTAGAGGATTTGTCCCAGATACTAGACTTGACTAGAGGGTGTGTCCCAGATATTAGACTTGACTAGAGGGTGTGTCCCAGATATTAGACTAGACTAGAGGGTGTGTCCCAGATACTATACTAGACTAGAGGGTGTGTCCCAGATATTAGACTAGACTAGAGGGTGTGTCCCAGATACTAGACTTGACTAGAGGGTGTGTCCCAGATACTAGACTTGACTAGAGGGTGTGTCCCAGATACCAGACTAGACTAGAGGGTGTGTCCCAGAAACTAGACCTGACTAGAGGGTGTGTCCCAGAAACTAGACTAGAAGGTGTGTCCCAGATACTAGACTAGACTAGAGGGTGTGTCCCAGATATTAGACTAGACTAGAGCGTGTGTCCCAGATACTATACTAGAATGTGTGTCCCGGAATCTAGATTAGACTAGAGGGTGTGTCCCAGAAACTAGACCTGACTAGAGGGGGTGTCCTAGATACTAGACTAGACTAGAGGGTGTCCCCCAGATACTAGACTTGACTAGAGGGTGTGTCCCAGAATAGAGACTAGAGGGTGTGTCCCAGAAACTAGACTAGACTAGAGGGTGTTTCCTAGATACTAGACTATACTACAGGGTGTGTCCCAGAAACTAGACTAGAGGGTATTTCCCAGATGCTAGACAAGAGGGTGTGTCCCAGATACTAGACTTGACTAGAGGGTGTGTCCCAGATACTAGACTTGACTAGAGGGTGTGTCCCAGATACTATTCTAGACTAGAGGGTGTGTCCCAGTTACTAGACTAGCGGGTGTGTCCCAGATACTAGACTAGACTAGAGGGTTTGTCCCAGATACTAGACTTGACTGGAGGGTGTGTCCCAGATATTAGACTTGACTAGAGGGTGTGTCCCAGATATTAGACTAGACTAGAGGGTGAGTCCCAGATACTATACTAGACTAGAGGGTGTGTCCCAGATATTAGACTAGTCTAGAGGGTGTGTCCCAGATACTAGACTTGACTAGAGGGTGTGTCCCAGATACTAGACTTGACTAGAGGGTGTGTCCCAGATACCAGACTAGACTAGAGGGTGTGTCCCAGAAACTAGACCTGACTAGAGGGTGTGTCCCAGAAACTAGACTAGAATGTGTGTCCCAGATACTAGACTAGACTAGAGGGTGTGTCCCAGAAACTAGACCTGACTAGAGGGTGTGTCCCAGAAACTAGACTAGAATGTGTGTCCCGGAATCTAGACTAGACTAGAGGGTCTGTCCCAGAAACTAGACCTGACTAGAGGGGGTGTCCTAGATACTAGACTAGACTAGAGCGTGTCCCCCAGATACTAGACTTGACTAGAGGGTGTGTCCCAGAATAGAGACTAGAGGGTGTGTCCCAGAAACTAGACTAGACTAGAGGGTGTTTCCTAGATACTAGACTATACTACAGGGTGTGTCCCAGAAACTAGACTAGAGGTTATTTCCCAGATACTAGACAAGAGGGTGTGTCTCAGAAACTAGACCTGACTAGAGGGTGTGTCCCAGAATCTAGACTAGACGGTGTGTCCTAGAAACTAGACTAGACGGTGTGTCCCAGATACTAAAATAGAGGGTGTGTCCTAGATACTAGACTAGACTAGAGGGTGTGTCCCAGATACTAGACTATACTACAGGGTGTTTCCCAGAAACTAGACTAGAGGGTATTTCCCAGAATCTAGACTTGACTAGAGGGTGTGTCCCAGATAACAGACTAGAGTGTGTGTCCCAGATACTAGACTAGACTAGAGGGTGTGTCCCAGAAACTAGACTAGAGGGTGTCCCAGAAACTAGACTAGAGTAGAATGTGTGTCCCAGATACTAGACTAGACTAGAGTGTGTGTCCCAGATACTAGACCTGACTAGAATGTGTGTCCCAGATACTATACTAGACTAGAAGGTGTGTCCCAGATACTAGACTAGAGGGTGTGTCCTAGATACTATACTACACTAGAGTGTGTGTCCTAGATACTAGACTAGAGTAGAGTGTGTGTCCTACATACTATACTAGACTAGTGGGTGTGTCCCAGATACTATACTAGACTAGATGGTGTGTCCCACATACTAGACTAGAGGGTGTGTCCCAGATACTAGACTAGAGGGTGTGTCCCAGATACTATTCTAGACTAGAGGGTGTGTCCCAGATACTAGACTAGAGGGTGTGTCCCAGATACTAGACTAGACTAGAGGGTGTGTCCCAGATACTAGACTAGACTAGAGGATTTGTCCCAGATACTAGACTTGACTAGAGGGTGTGTCCCAGATATTAGACTTGACTAGAGGGTGTGTCCTAGATATTAGACTAGACTAGAGGGTGTGTCCCAGATACTATACTAGACTAGAGGGTGTGTCCCAGATATTAGACTAGACTAGAGGGTGTGTCCCAGATACTAGACTTGACTAGAGGGTGTGTCCCAGATACCAGACTAGACTAGAGGGTGTGTCCCAGAAACTAGACCTGACTAGAGGGTGTGTCCCAGAAACTAGACTAGAAGGTGTGTCCCAGATACTAGACTAGACTAGAGGGTGTGTCCCAGAAACTAGACCTGACTAGAGGGTGTGTCCCAGAAACTAGACTAGAATGTGTGTCCCGTAATCTAGACTAGACTAGAGGGTCTGTCCCAGAAACTAGACCTGACTAGAGGGGGTGTCCTAGATACTAGACTAGACTAGAGGGTGTCCCCCAGATACTAGACTTGACTAGAGGGTGTGTCCCAGAATAGAGACTAGAGGGTGTGTCCCAGAAACTAGACTAGACTAGAGGGTGTTTCCTAGATACTAGACTATACTACAGGGTGTGTCCCAGAAACTAGACTAGAGGTTATTTCCCAGATACTAGACAAGAGGGTGTGTCTCAGAAACTAGACCTGACTAGAGGGTGTGTCCCAGAATCTAGACTAGACGGTGTGTCCTAGAAACTAGACTAGACGGTGTGTCCCATATACTAAAATAGAGGGTGTGTCCTAGATACTAGACTAGACTAGAGGGTGTGTCCCAGATACTAGACTATACTACAGGGTGTTTCCCAGAAACTAGACTAGAGGGTATTTCCCAGAATCTAGACTTGACTAGAGGGTGTGTCCCAGATAACAGACTAGAGTGTGTGTCCCAGATACTAGACTAGACTAGAGGGTGTGTCCCAGAAACTAGACTAGAGGGTGTCCCAGAAACTAGACTAGAGTAGAATGTGTGTCCCAGATACTAGACTAGACTAGAGTGTGTGTCCCAGATACTAGACCTGACTAGAATGTGTGTCCCAGATACTATACTAGACTAGAAGGTGTGTCCCAGATACTAGACTAGAGGGTGTGTCCTAGATACTATACTACACTAGAGTGTGTGTCCTAGATACTAGACTAGAGTAGAGTGTGTGTCCTACATACTATACTAGACTAGTGGGTGTGTCCCAGATACTATACTAGACTAGATGGTGTGTCCCAGATACTAGACTAGAGGGTGTGTCCCAGATACTAGACTAGAGGGTGTGTCCCAGATACTATTCTAGACTAGAGGGTGTGTCCCAGATACTAGACTAGAGGGTGTGTCCCAGATACTAGACTAGACTAGAGGGTGTGTCCCAGATACTAGACTAGACTAGAGGATTTGTCCCAGATACTAGACTTGACTAGAGGGTGTGTCCCAGATATTAGACTTGACTAGAGGGTGTGTCCCAGATATTAGACTAGACTAGAGGGTGTGTCCCAGATACTATACTAGACTAGAGGGTGTGTCCCAGATATTAGACTAGACTAGAGGGTGTGTCCCAGATACTAGACTTGACTAGAGGGTGTGTCCCAGATACTAGACTTGACTAGAGGGTGTGTCCCAGATACCAGACTAGACTAGAGGGTGTGTCCCAGAAACTAGACCTGACTAGAGGGTGTGTCCCAGAAACTAGACTAGAAGGTGTGTCCCAGATACTAGACTAGACTAGAGGGTGTGTCCCAGATATTAGACTAGACTAGAGGGTGTGTCCCAGATACTATACTAGAATGTGTGTCCCGGAATCTAGATTAGACTAGAGGGTGTGTCCCAGAAACTATACCTGACTAGAGGGGGTGTCCTAGATACTAGACTAGACTAGAGGGTGTCCCCCAGATACTAGACTTGACTAGAGGGTGTGTCCCAGAATAGAGACTAGAGGGTGTGTCCCAGAAACTAGACTAGACTAGAGGGTGTTTCCTAGATACTAGACTATACTACAGGGTGTGTCCCAGAAACTAGACTAGAGGGTATTTCCCAGATGCTAGACTAGAGGGTGTGTCCCAGATACTAGACTTGACTAGAGGGTGTGTCCCAGATACTAGACTTGACTAGAGGGTGTGTCCCAGATACTATTCTAGACTAGAGGGTGTGTCCCAGTTACTAGACTAGCGGGTGTGTCCCAGATACTAGACTAGACTAGAGGGTTTGTCCCAGATACTAGACTTGACTGGAGGGTGTGTCCCAGATATTAGACTTGACTAGAGGGTGTGTCCCAGATATTAGACTAGACTAGAGGGTGAGTCCCAGATACTATACTAGACTAGAGGGTGTGTCCCAGATATTAGACTAGTCTAGAGGGTGTGTCCCAGATACTAGACTTGACTAGAGGGTGTGTCCCAGATACTAGACTTGACTAGAGGGTGTGTCCCAGATACCAGACTAGACTAGAGGGTGTATCCCAGAAACTAGACCTGACTAGAGGGTGTGTCCCAGAAACTAGACTAGAAGGTGTGTCCCAGATACTAGACTAGACTAGAGGGTGTGTCCCAGAAACTAGACCTGACTAGAGGGGGTGTCCTAGATACTAGACTAGACTAGAGGGTGTCCCCCAGACACTAGACTTGACTAGAGGGTGTGTCCCATAATAGAGACTAGAGGGTGTGTCCCAGAAACTAGACTAGACTAGAGGGTGTTTCCTAGATACTAGACTATACTACAGGGTGTGTCCCAGAAACTAGACTAGAGGGTATTTCCCAGATGCTAGACTAGACTAGAGGGTGTGTCCCAGATACTAGACTTGACTAGAGGGTGTGTCCCAGATACTAGACTTGACTAGAGGGTGTGTCCCAGATACTATTCTAGACTAGAGGGTGTGCCCCAGATACTAGACTTGACTAGAGGGTGTGTCCCAGATACTATTCTAGACTAGAGGGTGTGTCCCAGATACTATACTAGACTAGAGGGTGTGTCCCAGATACTATTCTAGACTAGAGGGTGTGTCCCAGATACTATACTAGACTAGAGGGTGTGTCCCAGATACTTTTCTAGACTAGAGGGTGTGTCCCAGATACTAGACTAGAGGGTGTGTCCCAGATACTATTCTAGACTAGAGGGTGTGTCCCAGATACTAGACTAGAGGGTGTGTCCCAGATACTAGACAGGACTAGAGGGTTTTTCCCAGATACTAGAATTGACTAGAGGGTGTGTCCCAGATACTAGACTAGACTAGAGGGTTTGTCCCAGATACTAGACTTGACTAGAGGGTGTGTCCCAGATACTAGACTAGACTAGAGGGCGTGTCCCAGATATTAGACTAGACTAGAGGGTGTGTCCCAGATACTATACTAGACTAGAGGGTGTGTCCCAGATATTAGACTAGACTAGAGGGTGTGTCCCAAATACTAGACTTGACTAGAGGGTGTGTCCCAGATACTAGACTTGACTAGAGGGTGTGTCCCAGATACCAGACTAGACTAGAGGGTGTGTCCCAGAAACTAGACCTGACTAGAGGGTGTGTCCCAGAAACTAGACTAGAAGGTGTGTCCCAGATACTAGACTAGACTAGAGGGTGTGTCCCAGAAACTAGACCTGACTAGAGGGTGTGTCCCAGAAACTAGACTAGAATGTGTGTCCCGGAATCTAGACTAGACTAGAGGGTGTGTCCCAGAAACTAGACCTGACTAGAGGGGGTGTCCTAGATACTAGACTAGACTAGAGGGTGTCCCCCAGATACTAGACTTGACTAGAGGGTGTGTCCCAGAATAGAGACTAGAGGGTGTGTCCCAGAAACTAGACTAGACTAGAGGGTGTTTCCTAGATACTAGACTATACTACAGGGTGTGTCCCAGAAACTAGACTAGAGGTTATTTCCCAGATGCTAGACTAGACTAGAGGGTGTGTCCCAGATACTAGACTTGACTAGAGGGTGTGTCCCAGATACTAGACTTGACTAGAGGGTGTGTCCCAGATTCTATTCTAGACTATTGCGTGTGTCCCAGTTACTAGACTAGCGGGTGTGTCCCAGATACTAGACTAGACTAGAGGGTTTGTCCCAGATACTAGACTTGACTGGAGGGTGTGTCCCAGATATTAGACTTGACTAGAGGGTGTGTCCCAGATATTAGACTAGACTAGAGGGTGTGTCCCAGATACTATACTAGACTAGAGGGTGTGTCCAAGATATTAGACTAGACTAGAGGGTGTGTCCCAGATACTAGACTTGACTAGAGGGTGTGTCCCAGATACTAGACTTGACTAGAGGGTGTGTCCCAGATACTATACTTGACTAGATGGTGTGTCCCAGATACCAGACTAGACTAGAGGGTGTGTCCCAGAAACTAGACCTGACTAGAGGGTGTGTCCCAGAAACTAGACTAGAAGGTGTGTCCCAGATACTAGACTAGACTAGAGGGTGTGCCCCAGAAACTAGACCTGACTAGAGGGTTTGTCCCAGAAACTAGACTAGAACGTGTGTCCCGGAATCTAGACTAGACTAGAGGGTGTGTCCCAGAGACTAGACCTGACTAGAGGGGGTGTCCTAGATACTAGACTAGACTAGAGGGTGTCCCCCAGATACTAGACTTGACTAGAGGGTGTGTCCCAGAATAGAGACTAGAGGGTGTGTCCCAGAAACTAGACTAGACTAGAGGGTGTTTCCTAGATACTAGACTATACTACAGGGTGTGTCCCAGAAACTAGACTAGAGGGTATTTCCCAGATGCTAGACTAGACTAGAGGGTGTGTCCCAGATACTAGACTTGACTAGAGGGTGTGTCCCAGATACTATTCTAGACTAGAGGGTGTGTCCCAGATACTATACTAGACTAGAGGGTGTGTCCCAGATACTATTCTAGACTAGAGGGTGTGTCCCAGATACTAGACTAGAGGGTGTGTCCCAGATACTAGACTAGAGCGTGTGTCCCAGATACTATTCTAGACTAGAGTGTGTGTCCCAGATACTAGACTAGAGTGTGTGTCCCAGATACTAGACTAGACTAGAGGGTTTTTCCCAGATACTAGAATTGACTAGAGGGTGTGTCCCAGATACTAGACTAGACTAGAGGGTTTGTCCCAGATACTAGACTTGACTAGAGGGTGTGTCCCAGATACTAGACTAGACTAGAGGGTGTGTCGCAGATACTAGACTAGAGGGTGTTTTCCAAATTGATCCCTACTGCTTACTTCGTGCACTTCTTTTGACCACGGCCTATAGAGCTCTACTCAAAGGTAGTGCACTAATATAGAGAATAGTGTGTGTGAATTGTTAGTCAACCTTAACGTCTGAACTGGACTAGTCAACCTTAACCTCTGACCTAGACTAGTCAACCTTAACCTCTGACCTAGACTAGTCAACCTTAACCTCTGACCTAGACTAGTCAACCTTAACCTCTGACCTAGACTGGTCAACCTTAACCTCTGACCTAGACTGGTCAACCTTAACCTCTGACCTGGACTAGTCAACCTTAACCTCTGACCTAGACTAGTCAACCTTAACCTCTGACCTAGACTAGTCAACCTTAACCTCTGACCTAGACTGGTCAACCTTAACCTCTGACCTAGACTAGTCAACCTTAACCTCTGACCTGGACTAGTCAACCTTAACCTCTGACCTAGACTAGTCAACCTTAACCTCTGACCTAGACTAGTCAACCTTAACCTCTGACCTAGACTAGTCAACCTTAACCTCTGACCTAGACTAGTCAACCTTAACCTCTGACCTAAACTAGTCAACCTTAACCTCTGACCTGGACTAGTCAACCTTAACCTCTGACCTAGACTAGTCAACCTTAACCTCTGACCTGGACTAGTCAACCTTAACCTCTGACCTAGACTAGTCAACCTTAACCTCTGACCTGGACTAGTCAACCTTAACCTCTGACCTAGACTAGTCAACCTTAACCTCTGACCTGGACTAGTCAACCTTAACCTCTGTCCTAGACTGGTCAACCTTAACCTCTGACCTGGACTAGTCAACCTTAACCTCTGACCTAGACTGGTCAACCTTAACCTCTGACCTGGACTAGTCAACCTTAACCTCTGACCTGGACTAGTCAACCTTAACCTCTGACCTAGACTAGTCAACCTTAACCTCTGACCTGGACTAGTCAACCTTAACCTCTGACCTGGCCGGTTAAAAGCAACTGACCACTTTTTAGCAGAAACGTTTTAAAGGAGAAAAAAACAAACAACCATCAAGCATCGTCTCTGTCGATCTCAACAGGACAATAAGTCCGTGACAAGCTCTCACACACCCTCAGGTCCTCTCGATCACTGCCAAACCCCCTCCGATCCCAACGAGAGAGAGAGAGGAGGGGTGGGTGAGGGGATGCGTAAATAAATGAAGAGATTGTGATACGCTAAATGGGTTTAAGTTGTGAGTCGCAGATCCTCATTACAAGGTCACAGATGTATTTAAGCACTCCGGAGGGGACGGGGGGACGGGGGGACGGGGGGGACGGGGGGACGGGGGGACGGGGGGACGGGGGGGACGGGGGGACGGGGACGGGGGACGGGGGGGAGAATTGATTGAACGGATGGATCCCAATGTCCCTCTCTTCTCATTAGATGCCTTTCTCAGCCTCGCCCCGCCTCGCCCCGCATCGCCTGGGGTTAATCACCAAGCGCACCTCATGCTGTTGTTCCAGTTACATCATAATTAGTACGCCGTGGAAAGCAGGGCTTATGAAACACCTAAGCAACACACACACACAAGCACGCACAAACGTGCACACACACACACACATACCACCACACACACACACCACGACACACACCACCACACACACATACCACCACACACACCACCACCACACACACACCACCACACACACACACATACCATCACACACACCACCACACACACACCACCACACACACACACCACCACACACACAGCATCACACACACACACACACACCACCACACACACACCACCACACACACCTATACGTGTGTTTGAGATGTGTGTGTCTCTCTCATCCCCGGGAGCCAGCTGTTTTTTTTAGGGGGGGGGGGGGGGGGGGGATTGATTTCATTTATTTAATGACGGCTTCACTAATGATCCTGCTCGCTGGCTGATGATGTCAGCGACACTGTCTCAGGAACTGAGATTGGATTGGTTAGGGCCTGGAGACCGAGGAAGAGGAAGGAGGAGAGGAGGAGGAGGGGGGTGGACACTGGGGACCTGTCTTTATCTTCCCCGGGCTGTCGTGACTTGCAGGGTAGAAATGAATACCCGTTGCGTTGCTGTTGGGCTAATTTCTCAGCTGACGGTGGAAACTCAGATTAAACAGGATACCTCTCAACCTCTCATCAGAGACCAGAAGCTGCTTAGCAGAGAAAGGTGTGTGTGTGTGTGTATGTGTATGTATATATGTGTGTATGTGTATGTATGTGTGCGTGTGTGTGTGTGTGTGTGTGTGTGTAACTGTGTGTGTGTGTGTGTGTGTGTGTGTATGTATATAAATGTGCGTGTGTGTGTGTGTGTGTGTGTGTGTGTGTGTGTGTGTGTGTGTGTGTGTGTGTGTGTGTGTGTGTGTGTGGGTCAAGCCAAGGTGGCATTATTTGTTTTGATAAACTCTGTTGAAGCTCTGGAGCAGGGCTCGGTGCACAAAGGGCATTTTTCGCAATTACTATCGTCTCGGGGACAAAAAAGACACCTCATTTTTTAAAAGGTGGCTGCAGCCCCTCCCAGTGTGTGTGTGTGTGTGTTTGTGTGTGTGTGTGTGGGTGTGTGTGTGTGTGTGTGTGTGAGTGTGTGTGTGTGTGTGTGGCTGCAAATAGAAAGGCCTTGCAGGTCTTCATGAGAAATCTAAAGGAATCTGAAGGAATCTGAAGGGATCTAAAGGAATCTGAAGGAATCTAAAGGAATCTGAAGGAATCTAAAGGAATCTGAAGGAATCTAAAGGAATCTGAAGGAATCTAAAGGAATCTGAAGGAATCTAAAGGAATCTAAAGGAATCTAAAGGAATCTAAAGGAATCTAAAGGAATCTGAAGGAATCTGAAGGAATCTAAAGGATAGACTTCTGTATAGTGTACTTTAATAGTTTTATATAATAGAGTGGAATTCGGTGGAATAGGGTGGAGTAGGGTGGAATAAGGTGGAATAGAGTGGAATAGGGTGGAATAGAGTGGAATAGGGTGGAGTAGGGTGGAATAAGGTGGAATAGGGTGGAGTAGAGTGGAATAAGGTGGAATAGAGTGGAATAGGGTGGAGTAGGGTGGAGTAGGGTGGAATAAGGTGGAATAGGGTGGAGTAGGGTGGAGTAGGGTGGAATAAGGTGGAATAGGGTGGAGTAGGGTGGAATAAGGTGGAATAGGGTGGAGTAGGGTGGAATAGAGTGGAATAGGGTGGAGTAGGGTGGAATAGAGTGGAATAGGGTGGAGTAGGGTGGAGTAGGGTGGAATAAGGTGGAATAGGGTGGAGTAGGGTGGAATAGAGTGGAATAGGGTGGAGTAGGGTGGAATAGAGTGGAATAGGGTGGAGTAGTGTGGAATAGAGTGGAATAGGGTGGAGTAGGGTGGAGTAGGGTGGAACAAGGTGGAATAGGGTGGAGTAGGGTGGAGTAGGGTGGAATAAGGTGGAATAGGGTGGAATAGAGTGGAATAGGGTGGAGTAGAGTGGAATAGGGTGGAATAGGGTGGAGTAGAGTGGAATAGGGTGGAATAGAGTGGAATAGAGTGGAATAGGGTGGAATAGGGAATAGGATGGATGTCACGTTCTGAGCTTAGTTCCTTTGTTTTGTCTTTGTTTTAGTATGGTCAGGGGCGTGAGTTGGGGTGGGAAGTCTACGTTTGTTTTTCTATGTTGCGTTTGCATTTGGCCTGGTATGGTTCTCAATCAGAGGCAGGTGTCAATCGTTGTCCCTGATTGAGAACCATATTTAGGCAGCCTGTTTTCCATTGTGTTTTGTGGGGTGGTTGTTTCCTGTTTAGTGGTTTTGTTTCACCTTTCAGGACTGTTTGTTTGTCGTGTTTGTGTTGCATATTTCATTAAATAATATGAACACTTACCACGCTGCACCTTGGTCCTCCTCTCCTTCCCCAGACGACAAGCATTACAATGGAATAGGGTGGAATAGGGTGGGGTAGGGAATAGGGTGGAATAGGGTGGAATAGGGTGGAATAGGGAATATGGTGGAATAGGGTGGAATAGGGTGGAATAGGGTGGAATAGAGTGGGGTAGGGAATAGGGTGGAATTTGGTGGAATAGGGTGGAATAGGGAATATGGTGGAATAGGGAATATGGTGGAATAGGGTGGAATAGGGAATATGGTGGAATAGGGTGGAATAGGGCGGAATAGGGCGGAATAGGGTGGAATAGGGAATAGAATGGAATAGGGTGGAATAGGGTGGAATAGGGAATATGGTGGAATAGGGTGGAATAGGGAATATGGTGGAATAGGGAATATGGTGGAATAGGGTGGAATAGGGTGGAATAGGGTGGGGTAGGGAATAGGGTGGAATAGGGTGGAATAGGGTGGAATAGGGAATATGGTGGAATAGGGAATATGGTGGAATAGGGTGGAATAGGGAATATGGTGGAATAGGGTGGAGTAGAGTGGAGTAGGGAACAGGATGGAATAGGGTGGAGTAGGGAATAGGGTGGAATAGGGTGGAATAGGGAATAGAATGGAATAGGGTGGAATAGGGTGGAATAGGGTGGAATAGGGAATAGGGTGGAATAGGGTGGAATAGAGTGGAGTAGGGAACAGGATGGAATAGGATGGAATAGGGTGGAGTAGGGAATAGGGTGGAATAGGGTGGAATAGGGAATAGAATGGAATAGGGTGGAATAGGGTGGAATAGGGTGGAGTAGGGTGGGGTAGGGAATAGGGTGGAATAGGGTGGAATAGGGAATAGAATGGAATAGGGTGGAATAGGGTGGAATAGGGTGGAATAGGGTGGAGTAGGGAATATGGTGGAATAGGGTGGAATAGGCTGGAGTAGGGAATAGGGTGGAATAGGGTGGAATAGGGAATAGAATGGAATAGGGTGGAATAGGGTGGAATAGAATGGAATATGGTGGAATAGGGTGGAATAGGGTGGAATAGGGTGGAATAGGGTGTAGTAGGGAATATGGTGGAATAGGGTGGAATAGGGTGGAATAGGGAATAGAATGGAATAGGGTGGAATAGGGTGGAATAGGGAATAGGGTGGAACAGGGTGGAATAGGGAATAGAATGGAATAGGGTGGAATAGGGTGGAATAGAATGGAATATGGTGGAATAGGGTGGAATAGGGTGTAGTAGGGAATATGGTGGAATAGGGTGGAATAGGGTGGAATAGGGAATAGAATCGAATAGGGTGGAATAGGGTGGAATAGGGTGGAATAGGGTGGAGTAGGGAATATGGTGGAATAGGGTGGAATAGGGAATAGGGTGGAATAGGGTGGAATAGGGAATAGAATGGAATAAGGTGGAATAGGGTGGAATAGGGTGGAGTAGGGTGGGGTAGGGAATAGGGTGGAATAGGGTGGAATAGGGTGGAATAGGGTGGAGTAGGGAATATGGTGGAATAGGGTGGAGTAGGGAATAGGGTGGAATAGGGTGGAATAGGGTGGAATAGGGTGGAATAGAGTGGAATAGGGAATAGAATGGAATAGGGTGGAATAGGGTGGAATAGGGTGGAATAGGGTGGAATAGGGTGGAGTAGGGAATAGGGTGGAATAGGGTGGAATAGGGTGGAGTAGGGAATAGGGTGGAATAGGGTGGAATAGGGTGGAATAGGGTGGAATAGAGTGGAATAGGGAATAGAATGGAATAGGGTGGAATAGGGTGGAATAGGGTGGAATAGGGTGGAATAGAGTGGAATAGGGAATAGAATGGAATAGGGTGGAATAGGGTGGAATGGGGTGGAATATGGTGGAATAGGGTGGAGTAGGGAATAGGGTGGAATAGGGTGGAATAGGGTGGAATATGGTGGAATAGGGTGGAATAGGGTGGAGTAGGGAATAGGGTGGAATAGGGTGGAATAGGGTGGAATATGGTGGAATAGGGTGGAATAGGGTGGAATAGGGTGGAATAGGGAATAGAATGGAATAGGGTGGAATATGGTGGAATAGGGTGGAATAGGGTGGAATAGAGTGGAATAGGGAATAGAATGGAATAGGGTGGAATAGGGTGGAATAGGGTGGAATAGGGTGGAATAGGGTGGAATAGGGAATATAATGGAATAGTGTGGAATAGGGTGGAATAGGGTGGAATAGGGAATAGGATGAAATAGGGTGGAAGAGGGTGGAATTAGGTGCCATTGTTTAACACAGATTTAGATGAGTCCACCTGGACGAAAAATTGTGCCATGTTTTTCTGTTCAACTTTGACCGTGATTGTCATATTCGCGTTTGACATACATAACACCTAGACTAGTTAACACCCATAGACATACATAACACCTAGACTAGTTAACACCCATAGACATACATAACACCTAGACTAGTGAGCACCCATAGACACACATAACACCTAGACTAGTGAACACCCATAGACATACATAACACCTAGAATAGTTAACACCCATAGACATACATAACACCTAGACTAGTTAACACCCATAGACATACATAACACCTAGACTAGTGAGCACCCATAGACACACATAACACCTAGACTAGTGAACACCCATAGACATACATAACACCTAGACTAGTGAACACCCATAGACATACATAACACCTAGACTAGTTAACACCCATAGACATACATAACACCTACACTAGTAAACACCCATAGACATACATAACACCTAGACTAGTGAACACCCATAGACATACATAACACCTAGACTAGTAAACACCCATAGACATACATAACACCTAGACTAGTAAACACCCATAGACATACATAACACCTAGACCAGTGTTACACCCATAGTGATTGTCATATTCGCGTAGGGTTTTGATGCCGTTATTGTTGTGTTGAGAGACACATGAATCTTAAATGTATTGTATCACATAGTGTCTGTGTCACACCCTGACCTTAGTATTCTTTTGGTCTATTTATGCTAGCTAGCTGGCTAAAGCAATCCAACTGTCACACCCTGACCTTAGTATTCTTTTGGTCTATTTATGCTAGCTAGCTGGCTAAAGCAATCCAACTGTCACACTCTGACCTTAGTATTCTTTGTTTTCTTTATTATTTTAGTTAGGTCAGGGTGTGACATGGGTGATGTATGTGTTTTTGTTCCTGTCTAGGGGTTTTGTATGTCTATGGGTGTTTAACTAGTCTAGGTGTTATGTATGTCTATGGGTGTTCACTAGTCTAGGTGTTATGTATGTCTATGGGTGTTTACTAGTCTAGGTGTTATGTATGTCTATGGGTGTTAACTAGTCTAGGTGTTATGTATGTCTATGGGTGTTCACTAGTCTAGGTGTTATGTATGTCTATGGGTGGGTACTATTCTAGGTGTTATGTATGTCTATGGGTGTTTATCTAGTCTAGGTGTTATGTATGTCTATGGGTGGGTACTATTCTAGGTGTTATGTATGTTTATGGGTGTTCACTAGTCTAGGTGTTATGTATGTCTATGGGTGTTCACTAGTCTAGGTGTTATGTATGTTGATGGGTGTTCACTAGTCTAGGTGTTATGTATGTCTATGGTTGCCTAGATTGGCTTCTCAATTAGAGGCAGCTGTTTATCGTTGTCTCTGATTGCGAACCATATTTAGGCAGCCATATTCCTTGGGTATTTTGTGGGTTATTGTCTACGGTTAGTTGCCTGTGTCTGCACTTATCATATATAGCTTCACGTTAGTGTTGTTGTCTTGTAAGTTTGTTTAAGTGTTTCTTCGTTTCTTTAAAGAAGAAGATGTATTCATCTCACGCTGCGCCTCGGTCCCGTCCATAACAACGATCGTGACAGTCTGATTTGCCTAATAACCTTGGACTCAAACATATGCTTAAATCAGACGCAGTGGATTATCACAGAAAGAACAAAGGCGACGATATACTTCACAAAACTCTCAAGATTTCGCTTTTTTACTTTAAAAAAATATATAGTTTGATAGTTATTAGTCATTTTTTTTTTGCTATGCTTCTGAAAAAAAAAGAGACATTTCAATGCCACGAAGTCAATTATTGTTTCGCTCTTTCTGAGGTCTAGAAATCAAAAGAAGGAATCTCGTTTGTTACGGAGAGCTGCTTGAAACTCAACATCATTTTTTAAACTCTTTTATCTTTGTTATAACTGGTTATAGCCCTGAGATCAGCCCGGGGCCAAAACACACTCGCTTTGGTAGTTGGTCTCATCAATAAATCACACAACCTTCATTCATCATTTCTCAATGTAAGTTTAGGCAGAAAAGACAATTACCAGCCTCATTCACAATGTCTTAATAAATCCCAAATGGCACACTGTTCCCTAAATAGTGCACTAGGTTTGACCTGAGCCCTATGGGACCAGAGCCACAATATAGGGAATAGGGTTCTGTTTGGGACACAGCCAGTGTCATTGTTATGCTGTGGCATATAAAGCAATGTCGAGACTTCAACACCAGGTAGGATTAACGTGAGTTCATCAAGACTTAAACACAAGGTAGGATTTACGTGAGTTCATCAAGACTTAAACACAAGGTAGGATTAACGTAAATTCATCAAGACTTAAACACAAGGCAGGATTAACGTGAGTTCATCAAGACTTAAACACAAGGCAGGATTTACGTGAGTTCATTAAGACTTAAACACCAGGTAGGATTAACGTAAATTCATCAAGACTTAAACACAAGGCAGGATTAACGTGAGTTCATCAAGACTTAAACACAAGGTAGGATTAACGTGAGTTCATCAAGACTTAAACACAAGGTAGGATTTACGTGAGTTCATCAAGACTTAAACACAAGGTAGGATTAACGTGAGTTCATCAAGACTTAAACACCAGGTAGGATTAACGTGAGTTCATTAAGACTTAAACACCAGGTAGGATTAACGTAAATTCATCAAGACTTAAACACAAGGTAGGATTAACGTGAGTTCATTAAGACTTAAACACCAGGTAGGATTAACGTAAATTCATCAAGACTTAAACACAAGGCAGGATTAACGTGAGTTCATCAAGACTTAAACACAAGGTAGGATTTACGTGAGTTCATCAAGACTTAAAAACAAGGTAGGATTAAAGTGAGTTCATCAAGACTTAAACACAAGGTAGGATTAACGTGAGTTCATCAATACTTAAATACAAGGTAGGATTAACGTGAGTTCATCAATACTTAAATACAAGGTAGGATTAAAGTGAGTTCATCAAGACTTAAAAACAAGGTAGGATTAAAGTGAGTTCATCAAGACTTAAAAACAAGGTAGGATTAAAGTGAGTTCATCAAGACTTAAATACAAGGTAGGATTTACGTGAGTTCATCAAGACTTAAATACAAGGTAGGATTTACGTGAGTTCATCAAGACTTAAACACCAGGTAGGATTAACATGAGCTCATCAAGACTTAACCCTATCAATCCCGAGTCCAGCGAAAATCTTTTTTTTATTTATCTGACTTGCATTTGTCCAGCCCTTCTATTAAGCCTCACAGTGAAGTGACCTGGGATTTCCTATGATCTATGTAGAAGAACCCCTTACAGTATTATAGACACTATGTCCTGCTATTTACTATGGTCTAGGCAGAATAACCCCTTACAGTATTATAGACACTATGACCTGGGATGTACTATGATCTACTATGTAGAAAAGTCCCTTATACTAGACTCTATAATAATATTAATAATATAAACCCTATACGTATACTACTTGTAGCTTGTGAGCATCGTAGAGCAAAGCATAAACAGCTTCTAATAGCTTGTAGCTCCAACTATCTGGGCCTCTACAGACGTAGTTGTATAAAATACCCTCCCGGAACCTTCCGGGATCCACCCTCGTCTCACAAACCCCGCTCTACCTCAGCCCCTCTAGAGGATAGTGGTTTGTGGTCTGGAGAATGTGGTCACAGTTTAGGTTCCTCCAGCGTCACTACCACTACCACATCCAGCCCCTTGTCCGCATCCCAAACGGTCCCCCCACCCCCCCTTATACCCTTCTGCAGTGCACTACCTTCGACCAGGCACAGGCGTCGATTGGGACGTAGCCCTGGGATAATTTCGGTCCCCCACCCCCCCTTTATACCCTTCTGTAGTGCACTACCTTCGACCAGGCACAGGCAGTCGATTGGGACGTAGCCTTTTTATGGACAACTTGCAGGGAGCGAGGGATGGTTTCACACACTTTACAGGGTCCACACACACATATACATTTAATAGTAGGGAACATTTACCAAGGTTGGATGGACTTAAATGCCCCCCCCCCCCCAGTTTGTTCTTTCAACATGAACTGCACAGCCCTCTATTTGGTTAAAGGGTTTATATAGATAATAGGATAATAGATATAGAGAGGAGAATAGATATAGAGAGGAGAATAGATATAGAGAGGAGAATAGATATAGAGGAGAATAGATATAGAGAGGAGAATAGATATAGAGAGGAGAATAGATATAGAGAGGAGAATAGATATAGAGAGAATAGATATAGAGATAATAGATATAGAGAGGATAATAGATATAGAGAGGATAATAGATATAGAGAGGAGAATAGATATAGAGAGGAGAATAGATATAGAGAGGAGAATAGATATAGAGGAGAATAGATATAGAGAGGAGAATAGATATAGAGAGGAGAATAGATATAGAGAGGAGAATAGATATAGAGAGAATAGATATAGAGATAATAGATATAGAGAGGATAATAGATATAGAGAGGAGAATAGATATAGAGAGGAGAATAGATATAGAGATAATAGATATAGAGATAATAGATATAGAGAGGATAATAGATATAGAGAGGAGAATAGATATAGAGGAGAATAGATATAGAGAGGAGAATAGATATAGAGATAATAGATATAGAGAGGATAATAGATATAGAGAGGAGAATAGATATAGAGAGGAGAATAGATATAGAGATAATAGATATAGAGAGCATAATAGATAGAGAGGAGAATAGATATAGAGAGGATAATAGATATAGAGAGGAGAATAGATATAGAGAGGAGAATAGATATAGAGAGGAGAATAGATATAGAGAGGAGAATAGATATAGAGATAATAGATATAGAGAGGATAATAGATATAGAGAGGAGAATAGATATAGAGAGGAGAATAGATATAGAGATAATAGATATAGAGAGCATAATAGACAGAGAGGAGAATAGATATAGAGAGGAGAATAGATATAGAGAGGAGAATAGATATAGAGATAATAGATATAGAGAGCATAATAGATAGAGAGGAGAATAGATATAGAGAGGAGAATAGATATAGAGAGGAGAATAGATATAGAGAGGAGAATAGATATAGAGGAGAATAGATATAGAGAGGAGAATAGATATAGAGAGGATAATAGATATAGAGAGGAGAATAGATATAGAGAGGAGAATAGATATAGAGAGGATAATAGATATAGAGAGGATAATAGATATAGAGAGGAGAATAGATATAGAGAGGAGAATAGATATCGAGAGGATAATAGATATAGAGAGGAGAATAGATATAGAGAGAATAGATATAGAGAGGAGAAAGTGAACATGTCCTGGGAAATCATAAACTGTACACTGAGTTGGACCCCCCCCCACCACCAAAAGATAGTGTGATGATAACCATACAGTAAGTATTTCTGGATTCCTTTTTAACATTTTTTTACTCAGCTAAGTGTCATTTACGTAACCTAAAGGATAACTGATTGATTGGCTCTTGTAATTAGGCTACAACGTTTGTCGTCAAACACAGCCCCCCTGATTGGTTGAGCCTGACAGTATCCCTGATCCTACAGGATCCAATAAGCCTTCTTCTTCTCTGGTCCCCTGGACTTTAAGAGACTCTCTACTGGGCCAAGATAAGCTACTCATCAATAATATTAGGGGGAGAGGGAAATATGCATTTATTCAAGCCTGAATGATGGAGAGAGAGAAAGAGAGATAGAGAGAGACAGAGAGAGAGAGAGAGCGAGAGAGAGAGAGAGAGACATAGACAGAGACAGAGAGAGAGAGAGACAGAGAGAGACAGAGAGAGACAGAGAGAGAGACAGAGAGAGAGTTGACAGAGACAGAGACAGAGAGAGAGTTGACAGAGGAGTCCGGAGTTCTTTGATCCGATGTCTTTGATATAAAGTGCTGACATTTTGACCACGGGGTCTTAATCAGATTCAATGCTGCATCGGCTGCTCTCTGTTTACTTATTAAAGCTTGTTTACATAATTGGGCATCAAAGACTTCGATGGGTTACAGGAAACCCAAACTGCATCTCATTTCAGAATGAGTTTTACACATCAAAACACCCTTCAGATTGAAAAGAAGTGTAATGAAATAGTAACATGAAGCCAATTCCCCAAACCAACCAACCAAACAACCAACCAACCAACCAACCAACCAACTAACCAACTAACTAACTAACTAAATAACTAACTAACTAACTAATCAGCTAACCAACTAACCAGCTAACCAACTAACTAACTAACCAACCAAACCCACCCACACACCAACTAACTAACTAGCCAAACACATAGGATCTAGGCCCACTTTCAGTAAACGCTTGATATATTTTGAATCCTCCGAAAACCTTCAAAACTTTAAAAAGCCAAATGTGGACGACAACGGATGTGTTGTTCACACACTAGGTAATCAACGGCCTGATACCCTGCTGCAGTTACCTGAAGAGATGTGGAGAGCTGTTCCCCTCCACACCCTGCTGCAGTTACCTGAAGAGATGTGGAGAGCTGTTCCCCTACCACACCATGCTGCAGTTACCTGAAGAGATGTGGAGAGCTGTTTCCCTCCACACCATGCTGCAGTTACCTGAAGAGATGTGGAGAGCTGTTCCCCTCCACACCCTGCTGCAGTTACCTGAAGAGATGTGGAGAGCTGTTCCCCTCCACACCATGCTGCAGTTACCTGAAGAGATGTGGAGAGCTGTTCCCCTCCACACCACGCTGCAGTTACCTGAAGAGATGTGGAGAGCTGTTCCCCTCCACACCATGCTGCAGTTACCTGAAGAGATGTGGAGAGCTGTTCCCCTCCACACCATGCTGCAGTTACCTGAAGAGATGTGGAGAGCTGTTCCCCTCCCACACCCTGCTGCAGTTACCTGAAGAGATGTGGAGAGCTGTTCCCCTCCACACCATGCTGCAGTTACCTGAAGAGATGTGGAGAGCTGTTCCCCTCCACACCATGCTGCAGTTACCTGAAGAGATGTGGAGAGCTGTTCCCCTCCACACCATGCTGCAGTTACCTGAAGAGATGTGGAGAGCTGTTTCCCTCCACACCATGCTGCAGTTACCTGAAGAGATGTGGAGAGCTGTTTCCCTCCACACCATGCTGCAGTTACCTGAAGAGATGTGGAGAGCTGTTCCCCTCCACACTATGCTGCAGTTACCTGAAGAGATGTGGAGAGCTGTTCCACTCCACACCATGCTGCAGTTACCTGAAGAGATGTGGAGAGCTGTTTCCCTCCACACCATGCTGCAGTCACCTGAAGAGATGTGGAGAGCTGTTCCCCTCCACACCACGCTGCAGTTACCTGAAGAGATGTGGAGAGCTGTTTCCCTCCACACCATGCTGCAGTTACCTGAAGAGATGTGGAGAGCTGTTCCCCTCCACACCATGCTGCAGTTACCTGAAGAGATGTGGAGAGCTGTTCCCCTACCACACCCTGCTGCAGTTACCTGAAGAGATGTGGAGAGCTGTTCCCCTACCACACCCTGCTGCAGTTACCTGAAGAGATGTGGAGAGCTGTTCCCCTCCACACCATGCTGCAATCACCTGAAGAGATGTGGAGAGCTGTTCCCCTCCACACCATGCTGCAGTTACCTGAAGAGATGTGGAGAGCTGTTCCCATCCACACCATGCTGCAGTTACCTGAAGAGATGTGGAGAGCTGTTCCCCTCCACACCATGCTGCAGTTACCTGAAGAGATGTGGAGAGCTGTTCCCCTCCACACCATGCTGCAGTTACCTGAAGAGATGTGGAGAGCTGTTCCCCTCCACACCATGCTGCAGTTACCTGAAGAGATGTGGAGAGCTGTTCCCCTCCACACCATGCTGCAGTTACCTGAAGAGATGTGGAGAGCTGTTCCCCTCCACACCATGCTGCAGTTACCTGAAGAGATGTGGAGAGCTGTTTCCCTTCCACACCACGCTGCAGTTACCTGAAGAGATGTGGAGAGCTGTTCCCCTCCACACCATGCTGCAGTTACCTGAAGAGATGTGGAGATCTGTTCCCCTCCACACCATGCTGCAGTTACCTGAAGAGATGTGGAGAGCTGTTTCCCTCCACACCATGCTGCAGTTACCTGAAGAGATGTGGAGAGCTGTTCCCCTCCACACCATGCTGCAGTTACCTGAAGAGATGTGGAGAGCTGTTCCACTCCACACCATGCTGCAGTTACCTGAAGAGATGTGGAGAGCTGTTCCCCTCCACACCATGCTGCAGTTACCTGAAGAGATGTGGAGAGCTGTTCCCCTACCACACCCTGCTGCAGTTACCTGAAGAGATGTGGAGAGCTGTTCCCTTCCACACCATGCTGCAGTTACCTGAAGAGATGTGGAGAGCTGTTCCCCTCCACACCATGCTGCAGTTACCTGAAGAGATGTGGAGAGCTGTTCCCCTCCACACCATGCTGCAGTTACCTGAAGAGATGTGGAGAGCTGTTCCCCTCCACACCATGCTGCAGTTACCTGAAGAGATGTGGAGAGCTGTTTCCCTCCACACCATGCTGCAGTTACCTGAAGAGATGTGGAGAGCTGTTCCCCTCCACACCATGCTGCAGTTACCTGAAGAGATGTGGAGAGCTGTTCCCCTCCACACCATGCTGCAGTTACCTGAAGAGATGTGGAGAGCTGTTCCCCTCCACACCATGCTGCAGTTACCTGAAGAGATGTAGAGAGCTGTTCCCCTCCACACCATGCTGCAGTTACCTGAAGAGATGTGGAGAGCTGTTCCCCTCCACACCATGCTGCAGTTACCTGAAGAGATGTGGAGAGCTGTTCCCCTCCACACCCTGCTGCAGTCACCTGAAGAGATGTGGAGAGCTGTTCCCCTCCACACCATGCTGCAGTTACCTGAAGAGATGTGGAGAGCTGTTCCCCTCCACACCATGCTGCAGTTACCTGAAGAGATGTGGAGAGCTGTTCCCCTCCACACCACGCTGCAGTTACCTGAAGAGATGTGGAGAGCTGTTCCCCTCCACACCATGCTGCAGTTACCTGAAGAGATGTGGAGAGCTGTTCCCCTCCACACCATGCTGCAGTTACCTGAAGAGATGTGGAGAGCTGTTCCCCTCCACACCATGCTGCAGTTACCTGAAGAGATGTGGAGAGCTGTTCCCCTCCACACCCTGCTGCAGTTACCTGAAGAGATGTGGAGAACTGTTCCCCTCCACACCCTGCTGCAGTTACCTGAAGAGATGTGGAGAGCTGTTCCCCTCCACACCACGCTGCAGTTACCTGAAGAGATGTGGAGAGCTGTTCCCCTCCACACCCTGCTGCAGTTACCTGACGGGATGTGGAGAGCTGTTCCCCTCCACACCATGCTGCAGTTACCTGACGGGATGTGGAGAACTGTTCCCCTCCACACCCTGCTGCAGTTACCTGACGGGATGTGGAGAGCTGTTCCCCTCCACACCATGCTGCAGTTACCTGACGGGATGTGGAGAGCTGTTCCCCTCCACACCATGCTGCAGTTACCTGACGGGATGTGGAGAGCTGTTCCCCTCCACACCATGCTGCAGTTACCTGAAGAGATGTGGAGAGCTGTTCCCCTCCACACCATGCTGCAGTTACCTGAAGAGATGTGGAGAACTGTTCCCCTCCACACCCTGCTGCAGTTACCTGAAGAGATGTGGAGAGCTGTTCCCCTCCACACCATGCTGCAGTTACCTGAAGAGATGTGGAGAGCTGTTCCCCTCCACACCACGCTGCAGTTACCTGAAGAGATGTGGAGAGCTGTTCCCCTCCACACCACGCTGCAGCTACCTGAAGAGATGTGGAGAGCTGTTCCCCTCCACACCACGCTGCAGTTACCTGAAGAGATGTGGAGAGCTGTTCCCCTCCACACCACGCTGCAGTTACCTGAAGAGATGTGGAGAGCTGTTCCCCTCCACACCACGCTGCAGTTACCTGAAGAGATGTGGAGAGCTGTTCCCCTCCACACCACGCTGCAGTTACCTGAAGAGATGTGGAGAGCTGTTCCCCTCCACACCATGCTGCAGTTACCTGAAGAGATGTGGAGAGCTGTTCCCCTCCACACCATGCTGCAGTTACCTGAAGAGATGTGGAGAACTGTTCCCCTCCACACCCTGCTGCAGTTACCTGAAGAGATGTGGAGAGCTGTTCCCCTCCACACCATGCTGCAGTTACCCGAAGAGATGTGGAGAGCTGTTCCCCTCCACACCATGCTGCAGTTACCTGAAGAGATGTGGAGAACTGTTCCCCTCCACACCCTGCTGCAGTTACCTGAAGAGATGTGGAGAGCTGTTCCCCTCCACACCACGCTGCAGTTACCTGAAGAGATGTGGAGAGCTGTTCCCCTCCACACCATGCTGCAGTTACCTGAAGAGATGTGGAGAGCTGTTCCCCTCCACACCATGCTGCAGTTACCTGAAGAGATGTGGAGAGCTGTTCCCCTCCACACCACGCTGCAGTTACCTGAAGAGATGTGGAGAGCTGTTCCCCTCCACACCATGCTGCAGTTACCTGAAGAGACGTGGAGAGCTGTTCCACTCCACACCAGATGGAATATCCATGGTAACTGAATGTCTGGCTGAGAGGGTGGCGGGTGGCCGGTGGCGTGCGTTGTCAGTGAAGTCCTTTGAAAATTAACCGGAAAAAAAATATATTTAAAAAGGGGTCAATGGTAAACAAGTTAAATGAAATTGACTCTGAAACTTTTCCCAGACTCCCTGGGCCAGAGTAGTAACAACAGATACAGCAGCTGGACGTCCCAAGTGTTTCAGAACAAACAAACGTTTGTGTTTGTTTCTTTGTACTCCATATTAAAGGATAAGGCCCAGAGAGTCTTACATATTGCCACAGACGTGAATTGGTTCTTAACTTCATTAAGCGTTGCTAGAGGTTGCCTAACGGTTCATTTTGCGAGTATCGTTAGGCTTTAAATCAGCGTCAGAAAAGCGTATTAAAATATGTCCAGGCATGTTTTACCCAGTGAGACGAGTCATGTTAATATGTATCTATTTGCATCTCTGGGTTGAAGCAGAGGAATCAGAGGAAGCAGAGGAAGCAGAGGAAGCAGAGGAGCAGAGGAATCAGAGGAGGCAGAGGAAGCAGAGGAAGCAGAGGAAGCAGAGGAATCAGACGAAGCAGAGGAGCAGAGGAATCAGAGGAGGCAGAGGAAGCAGAGGAAGCAGAGGAAGCAGACAAAGCAGAGGAAGCAGAGGAAGCAGACGAAGCAGAGGAAGCAGAGGAAGCAGAGGAAGCAGATGAAGCAGAGGAAGCAGAGGAAACAGAGGAAGCAGAGGAAGCAGAGGAAGCAGACGAAGCAGAGGAAGCAGAGGAAGCAGACGAAGCAGAGGAAGCAGAGGAAGCAGAGGAAGCAGAGGAAGTAGAGGAAGCAGAGGAAGCAGAGGAAGCAGAGGAAGCAGAGGAATCAGAGGAAGCAGAGGAATCAGAGGAAGCAGAGGAAGCAGAGGAAGCAGAGGAAGCAGAGGAAGCAGAGGAAGCAGAGGAAGCAGAGGAGGCAGAGGAAGCAGAGGCACTGTGTAGAGCTGTTGCCCTACAACCCTGTTTAATAGAACGGTTTGGTAGCTGGGTCAGAGTGAAGTTCAACCCTGTTTAATAGAAGGGTTTGATAGCTGGGTCAGAGAGTCACATAACCCTGTTTAATAGAAGTATTTGGTAGCTGGGTCAGAGAGTCACATAACCCTGTTTAATAGAAGGGTTTGATAGCTGGGTCAGAGAGTCACATGACCCTGTTTAATAGAAGGGTTTGATAGCTGGGTCAGAGTGAAGTTCAACCCTGTTTAATAGAAGGGTTTGATAGCTGGGTCAGAGAGTCACATAACCCTGTTTAATAGAAGGGTTTGATAGCTGGGTCAGAGAGTCACATAACCCTGTTTAATAGAAGGGTTTGATAGCTGGGTCAGAGAGTCACATAACCCTGTTTAATAGAAGGGTTTGATAGCTGGGTCAGAGTGAAGTTCAACCCTGTTTAATAGAAGGGTTTCATAGCTGGGTCAGAGAGTCACATAACCCTGTTTAATAGAAGGGTTTGATAGCTGGGTCAGAGAGTCACATAACCCTGTTTAATAGAAGGGTTTGATAGCTGGGTCAGAGTGAAGTTCAACCCTGTTTAATAGAAGGGTTTGATAGCTGGGTCAGAGAGTCACATAACCCTGTTTAATAGAAGGGTTTGATAGCTGGGTCAGAGAGTCACATAACCCTGTTTAATAGAAGGGTTTGGTAGCTGGGTCAGAGTGAAGTTCAACCCTGTTTAATAGAAGGGTTTGATAGCTGGGTCAGAGAGTCACATAACCCTGTTTAATAGAAGGGTTTGATAGCTGGGTCAGAGTGAAGTTCAACCCTGTTTAATAGAAGGGTTTGATAGCTGGGTCAGAGAGTCACATAACCCTGTTTAATAGAAGGGTTTGATAGCTGGGTCAGAGTGAAGTTCAACCCTGTTTAATAGAAGGGTTTCATAGCTGGGTCAGAGAGTCACATAACCCTGTTTAATAGAAGGGTTTGATAGCTGGGTCAGAGAGTCACATAACCCTGTTTAATAGAAGGGTTTGATAGCTGGGTCAGAGTGAAGTTCAACCCTGTTTAATAGAAGGGTTTGATAGCTGGGTCAGAGAGTCACATAACCCTGTTTAATAGAAGGGTTTGATAGCTGGGTCAGACTGAAGTTCAACCCTGTTTAATAGAAGGGTTTGATAGCTGGGTCAGAGTGAAGTTCAACCCTGTTTAATAGAAGGGTTTGATAGCTGGGTCAGAGAGTCACATAACCCTGTTTAATAGAAGGGTTTGATAGCTGGGTCAGAGTGAAGTTCAACCCTGTTTAATAGAAGGGTTTCATAGCTGGGTCAGAGAGTCACATAACCCTGTTTAATAGAAGTATTTGGTAGCTGGGTCAGAGTGTCACATAACCCTGTTTAATAGAAGGGTTTCATAGCTGGGTCAGAGTGAAGTTCAACCCTGTTTAATAGAAGGGTTTGATAGCTGGGTCAGAGAGTCACATAACCCTGTTTAATAGAAGGGTTTGATAGCTGGGTCAGAGTGTCACATAACCCTGTTTAATAGAAGGGTTTGATAGCTGGGTCAGAGTGTCACATAACCCTGTTTAATAGAAGGGTTTGATAGCTGGGTCAGAGAGTCACATAACCCTGTTTAATAGAAGGGTTTGGTAGCTGGGTCAGAGTGAAGTTCAACCCTGTTTAATAGAAGGGTTTGATAGCTGGGTCAGAGAGTCACATAACCCTGTTTAATAGAAGGGTTTGATAGCTGGGTCAGAGTGAAGTTCAACCCTGTTTAATAGAAGGGTTTCATAGCTGGGTCAGAGAGTCACATAACCCTGTTTAATAGAAGGGTTTGATAGCTGGGTCAGAGAGTCACATAACCCTGTTTAATAGAAGGGTTTGATAGCTGGGTCAGAGTGAAGTTCAACCCTGTTTAATAGAAGGGTTTGATAGCTGGGTCAGAGAGTCACATAACCCTGTTTAATAGAAGGGTTTGATAGCTGGGTCAGAGAGTCACATAACCCTGTTTAATAGAAGGGTTTGGTAGCTGGGTCAGAGTGAAGTTCAACCCTGTTTAATAGAAGGGTTTGATAGCTGGGTCAGAGAGTCACATAACCCTGTTTAATAGAAGGGTTTGATAGCTGGGTCAGAGTGAAGTTCAACCCTGTTTAATAGAAGGGTTTGATAGCTGGGTCAGAGAGTCACATAACCCTGTTTAATAGAAGGGTTTGATAGCTGGGTCAGAGTGAAGTTCAACCCTGTTTAATAGAAGGGTTTCATAGCTGGGTCAGAGAGTCACATAACCCTGTTTAATAGAAGGGTTTGATAGCTGGGTCAGAGAGTCACATAACCCTGTTTAATAGAAGGGTTTGATAGCTGGGTCAGAGTGAAGTTCAACCCTGTTTAATAGAAGGGTTTGATAGCTGGGTCAGAGAGTCACATAACCCTGTTTAATAGAAGGGTTTGATAGCTGGGTCAGACTGAAGTTCAACCCTGTTTAATAGAAGGGTTTGATAGCTGGGTCAGAGTGAAGTTCAACCCTGTTTAATAGAAGGGTTTGATAGCTGGGTCAGAGAGTCACATAACCCTGTTTAATAGAAGGGTTTGATAGCTGGGTCAGAGTGAAGTTCAACCCTGTTTAATAGAAGGGTTTCATAGCTGGGTCAGAGAGTCACATAACCCTGTTTAATAGAAGTATTTGGTAGCTGGGTCAGAGTGTCACATAACCCTGTTTAATAGAAGGGTTTCATAGCTGGGTCAGAGTGAAGTTCAACTCTGTTTAATAGAAGGGTTTGATAGCTGGGTCAGAGAGTCACATAACCCTGTTTAATAGAAGGGTTTGATAGCTGGGTCAGAGTAAAGTTCAACCCTGTTTAATAGAAGGGTTTGATAGCTGGGTCAGAGTGAAGTTCAACCCTGTTTAATAGAAGGGTTTGATAGCTGGGTCAGAGAGTCACATAACCCTGTTTAATAGAAGTATTTGGTAGCTGGGTCAGAGAGTCACATAACCCTGTTTAATAGAAGGGTTTGATAGCTGGGTCAGAGAGTCACATAACCCTGTTTAATAGAAGTATTTGATAGCTGGGTCAGAGAGTCACATAACCCTGTTTAATAGAAGTATTTGATAGCTGGGTCAGAGAGTCACATAACCCTGTTTAATAGAAGGGTTTGATAGCTGGGTCAGAGTGAAGTTCAATCCTGTTTAATAGAAGGGTTTGATAGCTGGGTCAGAGAGTCACATAACCCTGTTTAATAGAAGGGTTTGATAGCTGGGTCAGAGTGAAGTTCAACCCTGTTTAATAGAAGTATTTGGTAGCTGGGTCAGAGAGTCACATAACCCTGTTTAATAGAAGGGTTTGGTAGCTGGGTCAGAGTGTCACATAACCCTGTTTAATAGAAGGGTTTGATAGCTGGGTCAGAGAGTCACATAACCCTGTTTAATAGAAGGGTTTGATAGCTGGGTCAGAGTGAAGTTCAACCCTGTTTAATAGAAGGGTTTGATAGCTGGGTCAGAGAGTCACATAACCCTGTTTAATAGAAGGGTTTGGTAGCTGGGTCAGAGTGTCACATAACCCTGTTTAATAGAAGTATTTGGTAGCTGGGTCAGAGAGTCACATAACCCTGTTTAATAGAAGGGTTTGATAGCTGGGTCAGAGAGTCACATAACCCTGTTTAATAGAAGGGTTTGATAGCTGGGTCAGAGAGTCACATAACCCTGTTTAATAGAAGGGTTTGGTAGCTGGGTCAGAGAGTCACATAACCCTGTTTAATAGAAGGGTTTGATAGCTGGGTCAGAGAGTCACATAACCCTGTTTAATAGAAGGGTTTGATAGCTGGGTCAGAGAGTCACATAACCCTGTTTAATAGAAGGGTTTGATAGCTGGGTCAGAGTGAAGTTCAACCCTGTTTAATAGAAGGGTTTGATAGCTGGGTCAGAGAGTCACATAACCCTGTTTAATAGAAGGGTTTGATAGCTGGGTCAGAGTGTCACATAACCCTGTTTAATAGAAGGGTTTGGTAGCTGGGTCAGAGAGTCACATAACCCTGTTTAATAGAAGGGTTTGATAGCTGGGTCAGAGAGTCACATAACCCTGTTTAATAGAAGGGTTTGATAGCTGGGTCAGAGAGTCACATAACCCTGTTTAATAGAAGGGTTTGATAGCTGGGTCAGAGTGTCACATAACCCTGTTTAATAGAAGGGTTTGGTAGCTGGGTCAGAGAGTCACATAACCCTGTTTAATAGAAGGGTTTGGTAGCTGGGTCAGAGAGTCACATAACCCTGTTTAATAGAAGGGTTTGATAGCTGGGTCAGCTGGCCTCCGCTGAGTCTGCAGTTCATAAATATTTTAGAGTTGTTTTGTGAGAAGAGGGAGGGGGAGGGATCTGAATTCAAGCTGAAGATGTAAAGTAGTAACAGACTTCTTACTTGTAAATATATCTTATATAAAGAACGGAACGGAGGGGATCGTGCCTCCAACACCAATTTAGCCTGTCAGATCAATCCGGATTTAAAGGAACACGCTGTGTAAGTTCTACCGTGGCCCGTCCTCCCTCGAGCAGTCAGCCAGGTCTTTGAAGAAACATTTGTCCTGTCACTCCCGTCAAGGCAACTAAAAGGCAAATCAGCCTCTATTGATCTTTAATCATTAGAAACCAGCTCATATTTATACTAAACCCTGATGTTAAACCAGGATGTGTAGGCAGGGACAGTCAGCTTCGTGCTTTAGTCAGACAGCTAAACAGAATCGCATCCCTTCTCGTGCGGATTTCATTAAAAAAAAATCTCCTTCGCAGTTAGTGTTCATTAAATTGTATGAGTTTAGACACAACACCCCTTACAGTGACTGGCAATACACTTCATTATAATCATCTGCTTGTGGGTTGGATTTATTTCTCAGTCAATTTAAACTGATCAAAAGCACTGGGCCTCATTCTTCTAGGAGAGATAGAGAGACAGACACTGAGAGAGAGAGAGGCAGAGAATGAGAGACAGAGACAGAGAGAGACAGAGAGAGACAGAGAGAGAGAGAGAGAGAGAGAGAGAGACAGAGAGAGACAGAGAGAGACAGAGAGAGAGAGAGAGAGAGAGAGAGAGAGAGAGAGACAGAGAGAGACAGAGAGAGAGAGAGAGAGAGAGAGAGAGACAGAGAGAGAGAGAGAGAGAGAGAAAGAGAGAGAGAGAGAGAGAGAGAGAGAGAGACAGAGAGAGACAGAGAGAGAGAGAGAGAGAGATGCATACTGGACACCAGATAAGACAGGAGAATTACAAGAAATATAACAGACTGACCCTAGCCCCCCGGCACATAGACTATTGCAGAATAAATACTGGAGGCAGAGATGGGGAGGGCTTGGGGACACTGTGGCCCTGTTCAACGATATCCCCAGACAGGGCAAACCAGGCAGGTTATAACCCCACCCACTTTGTCAAGGCAAAGACCCCACACCATTAGAGGGACATCAACCGACAACCAATTTACTACCCTGAAACAAGGCTGAGTATAGACCACAAAGCTCTCTCTCTATCGCTCTCTCGCTTTCTCTCTCTCTCTCTCTCTCTCTCTCGTTCTCTTGATCTCTCGATCTCTCTCTCTCTGAATGCTGTCTCGACCTCTGTATGCTGACTCAACCTCTGAATGCTGACTCGACCTCTGAATGCTGTCTCGACCTCTGAATGCTGACTCGACCTCTGAATGCTGTCTCAACCTCTGAATGCTGTCTCGACCTCTGAATGCTGGCTCGACCTCTGAAAGCTGACTCGACCTCTGAATGCTGACTCGACCTCTGAATGCTGACTCGACCTCTGAAAGCTGACTCGACCTCTGAATGCTGACTCGACCTCTGAATGCTGACTCGACCTCTGAAAGCTGACTCGACCTCTGAATGCTGACTCGACCTCTGAATGCTGACTCGACCTCTGAATGCTGGCTCGACCTCTGAAACCTGACTCGACCTCTGAATGCTGACTCGACCTCTGAATGCTGACTCGACCTCTGAAAGCTGACTCGACCTCTGAATGCTGACTCGACCTCTGAATGCTGACTCGACCTCTGAATGCTGACTCGACCTCTGAAAGCTGACTCGACCTCTGAAGGCTGACTCGACCTCTGAATGCTGTCTCGACCTCTGAATGCTGACTCGACCTCTGAAAGCTGACTCGACCTCTGAATGCTGACTCGACCTCTGAAAGCTGACTCGACCTCTGAAGGCTGACTCGACCTCTGAATGCTGTCTCGACCTCTGAATGCTGACTCGACCTCTGAAAGCTGACTCGACCTCTGAATGCTGACTCGACCTCTGAATGCTGGCTCGACCTCTGAAAGCTGACTCGACCTCTGAATGCTGACTCGACCTCTGAATGCTGACTCGACCTCTGAAAGCTGACTCGACCTCTGAATGCTGACTCGACCTCTGAATGCTGTCTCGACCTCTGAATGCTGACTCGACCTCTGAAAGCTGACTCGACCTCTGAATGCTGACTCGACCTCTGAAGGCTGACTCGACCTCTGAATGCTGTCTCGACCTCTGAATGCTGACTCGACCTCTGAATGCTGGCTCGACCTCTGAAAGCTGACTCGACCTCTGAATGCTGACTCGACCTCTGAATGCTGACTCGACCTCTGAAAGCCGACTCGACCTCTGAATGCTGACTCGACCTCTGAATGCTGACTCGACCTCTGAATGCTGACTCGACCTCTGAAAGCTGACTCGACCTCTGAAAGCTGACTCGACCTCTGAAAGCCGACTCGACCTCTGAAAGCTGACTCGACCTCTGAATGCTGACTCGACCTCTGAATGCTGACTCGACCTCTGAATGCTGACTCGACCTCTGAAAGCTGACTCGACCTCTGAATGCTGACTCGACCTCTGAAAGCCGACTCGACCTCTGAAAGCTGACTCGACCTCTGAAAGCCGACTCGACCTCTGAAAGCTTACTCGACCTCTGAAAGCTGACTCGACCTCTGAAAGCTGACTCGACCTCTGAAAGCCGACTCGACCTCTGAAAGCTGACTCGACCTCTGAAAGCCGACTCGACCTCTGAAAGCTGACTCGACCTCTGAATGCTGACTCGACCTCTGAAAGCCGACTCGACCTCTGAAAGCTGACTCGACCTCTGAAAGCCGACTCGACCTCTGAAAGCTTACTCGACCTCATAATGCTGACTCGACCTCTGAATGCTGACTCGACCTCTGAATGCTGATTCGACCTCTGAAAGCTGACTCGACCTCTGAATGCTGACTCGACCTCTGAATGCTGACTCGACCTCTGAAAGCTGACTCGACCTCTGAATGCTGACTCGACCTCTGAATGCTGACTCGACCTCTGAATGCTGGCTCGACCTCTGAAACCTGACTCGACCTCTGAATGCTGACTCGACCTCTGAATGCTGACTCGACCTCTGAAAGCTGACTCGACCTCTGAATGCTGACTCGACCTCTGAATGCTGACTCGACCTCTGAATGCTGACTCGACCTCTGAAAGCTGACTCGACCTCTGAAGGCTGACTCGACCTCTGAATGCTGTCTCGACCTCTGAATGCTGACTCGACCTCTGAAAGCTGACTCGACCTCTGAATGCTGACTCGACCTCTGAAAGCTGACTCGACCTCTGAAGGCTGACTCGACCTCTGAATGCTGTCTCGACCTCTGAATGCTGACTCGACCTCTGAAAGCTGACTCGACCTCTGAATGCTGACTCGACCTCTGAATGCTGGCTCGACCTCTGAAAGCTGACTCGACCTCTGAATGCTGACTCGACCTCTGAATGCTGACTCGACCTCTGAAAGCTGACTCGACCTCTGAATGCTGACTCGACCTCTGAATGCTGTCTCGACCTCTGAATGCTGACTCGACCTCTGAAAGCTGACTCGACCTCTGAATGCTGACTCGACCTCTGAAGGCTGACTCGACCTCTGAATGCTGTCTCGACCTCTGAATGCTGACTCGACCTCTGAAAGCTGACTCGACCTCTGAATGCTGACTCAACCTCTGAATGCTGGCTCGACCTCTGAAAGCTGACTCGACCTCTGAATGCTGACTCGACCTCTGAATGCTGACTCGACCTCTGAAAGCCGACTCGACCTCTGAATGCTGACTCGACCTCTGAATGCTGACTCGACCTCTGAATGCTGACTCGACCTCTGAAAGCTGACTCGACCTCTGAAAGCTGACTCGACCTCTGAAAGCCGA
The DNA here is from genome assembly GCF_057628025.1 of Oncorhynchus mykiss. Lineage (NCBI taxonomy): Eukaryota > Metazoa > Chordata > Actinopteri > Salmoniformes > Salmonidae > Oncorhynchus > Oncorhynchus mykiss. The sequence goes on along the minus strand of NC_143039.1, from coordinate 8,784,818 downwards.
CTCGACCTCTGAAAGCTGACTCGACCTCTGAATGCTGACTCGACCTCTGAATGCTGACTCGACCTCTGAAAGCTGACTCGACCTCTGAAAGCTGACTCGACCTCTGAAAGCTGACTCGACCTCTGAAAGCCGACTCGACCTCTGAAAGCTGACTCGACCTCTGAAAGCCGACTCGACCTCTGAAAGCTGACTCGACCTCTGAATGCTGACTCGACCTCTGAAAGCCGACTCGACCTCTGAAAGCTGACTCGACCTCTGAAAGCCGACTCGACCTCTGAAAGCTTACTCGACCTCTGAATGCTGACTCGACCTCTGAAAGCTGACTCGACCTCTGAATGCTGACTCGACCTCTGAAAGCCGACTCGACCTCTGAAAGCCGACTCGACCTCTGAAAGCCGACTCGACCTCTGAAAGCCGACTCGACCTCTGAAAGCCGACTCGACCTCTGAAAGCTGACTCGACCTCTGAATGCTGACTCGACCTCTGAATGCTGACTCGACCTCTGAATGCTGACTCGACCTCTGAATGCTGACTCGACCTCTGAATGCTGACTCGACCTCTGAAAGCCGACTCGACCTCTGAATGCTGACTCGACCTCTGAATGCTGACTCGACCTCTGAATGCTGACTCGACCTCTGAATGCTGACTCGACCTCTGAATGCTGACTCGACCTCTGAATGCTGACTCGACCTCTGAAAGCCGACTCGACCTCTGAATGCCGACTCGACCTCTGAATGCTGACTCGACCTCTGAATGCTGACTCGACCTCTGAATGCTGACTCGACCTCTGAATGCTGTCTCGACCTCTGAATGCTGACTCGACCTCTGAATGCTGACTCGACCTCTGAATGCTGACTCGACCTCTGAATGCTGACTCGACCTCTGAATGCTGACTCGACCTCTGAATGCTGACTCGACCTCTGAAAGCCGACTCGACCTCTGAATGCTGACTCGACCTCTGAATGCTGACTCGACCTCTGAATGCTGACTCGACCTCTGAATGCTGTCTCGACCTCTGAATGCTGACTCGACCTCTGAATGCTGACTCGACCTCTGAATGCTGACTCGACCTCTGAATGCTGACTCGACCTCTGAATGCTGACTATGAAAAGCCAACAGTCATCAGAACCTCTTAAAGAACCTCTTAAAGAACCTCTTAAAGAACCTCTTAAAGAACACCTTAAAGAACCTCTTAAAGAACCTCTTAAAGAACCTCTTAAAGAACCTCTTAAAGAACCTCTTAAAGAACACCTTAAAGAACCTCTTAAAGAACCTCTTGAAGAACCTCTTAAAGAACCTCTTAAAGAACACCTTAAAGAACACCTTAAAGAACCTCTTAAAGAACATCTTAAAGAACCTCTTAAAGAACCTCTCAAAGAACCTCTTAAAGAACATCTTAAAGAACCTCTTAAAGAACCTCTTAAAGAACACCTTAAAGAACACCTTAAAGAACCTCTTAAAGAACCTCTTAAAGAACACCTTAAAGAACATCTTAAAGAACACCTTAAGGAACATCTTAAAGAACATCTTAAAGAACACCTTAAAGAACCTCTTAAAGAACATCTTAAAGAACACCTTAAAGAACCTCTTAAAGAACACCATAAAGAACCTCTTAAAGAACATCTTAAAGAACCTCTTAAAGAACATCTTAAAGAACACCTTAAAGAACACCTTAAAGAACATCTTAAAGAACCTCTTAAAGAACATCTTAAAGAACACCTTAAAGAACACCTTAAATAACATCTTAAAGAACCTCTTAAAGAACATCTTAAAGAACCTCTTAAAGAACCTATTAAAGAACATCTTAAAGAACCTCTTAAAGAACCTCTTAAAGAACATCTTAAAGAACATCTTAAAGAACCTCTTAAAGAACACCTTAAAGAACCTCTTAAAGAACACCTTAAAGAACATCTTAAAGAACATCTTAAAGAACCTCTTAAAGAACACCTTAAAGAACCTCTTAAAGAACACCTTAAAGAACACCTTAAAGAACACCTTAAAGAACACCCTGCCATGTCACAAGAGGACTCCGAGCCTTGTTCCTCTCTAGGTTTCTGCATTTTTAGGGAGTTGCTTCCGTGCTTCTACATCTGTATCGCTTGCTGTTTTGCGTTTTAGGCTGGCTCACTGTACAAGCACTTTGTGACATATGCTGATGTAAAAAGGGCTTTAAAAATATATTTGAGAGAGAGAGGGGGAGGGAGAGAGAGAGAGAGAGAGAGAGGGAGAGGGAGAGAGAGAGAGAGGGAGAGAGAGAGAGAGAGAGAGAGAGAGGGAGAGAGTGAGAGAGGGAGAGAGAGAGAGAGAGAGAGAGAGGGAGAGAGAGAGGGAGAGAGAGAGAGAGAGAGAGAGAGAGGGAGAGAGAGAGAGAGAGAGAGAGAGAGAGAGGGAGAGAGGGAGAGAGGGAGAGAGAGAGAGAGAGAGAGGGAGAGACCTGCATAACAGTTTCATACAACAAGAATCATGAGATGTGTTTTTTTTTGGCTGTTCAGCTATAGGTCTATTTCTTATCCATTTCGTCAACAGTTTTATATAACATCCTCTCAGTACTGCATGCACTTTATAATGCACTTTGTGAAAGCAGCATGTTCTCTACAGCTCTACATGTAGAGTTACGTTGCTGAATCATGAGATGGTTTGAATCTGCAGACGGGGGTTTCTTTCTATTGTTGTCTGTTGACCGGTAGTTTCAGTGGGCTTCCTGAAAGGAGCGTCACAACCGTCGGGGTTGGAACCGTTCCGGTAACACAACATGAAAACCAGACAAATAATTACATATTTAAATTAACAGAAAAAAGTTCTCCATATTGTTCTGAAAAAGAACCGTTATTTTAAAAACATGGGAACCGGATAAAAAAAAAATATATATATATCTATTCCCCTGCCAAAACAAACACCTAAGTGCCTATGCAAAGCCCTCACTCTGTCACGCAGTAACGTGTTCCAGTGTCGAACAGCTGAATATCTGAGCCACCTGCCCCTCCCACTCCGTTACCATAGGTTACTGTACTGACGTTACCAGAGGTTACTGTACTGACGTTACCAAAGGTTACTGTACTGATGTTACCATAGGCTACTGTACTGATGTTACCATAGGCTACTGTACTGACGTTACCATAGGCTACTGTACTGACGTTACCAAAGGTTACTGTACTGATGTTACCATAGGCTACTGTACTGACGTTACCATAGGTTACTGTACTGTACTGGTTACTGTACTGACGTTGCCATAGGTTACTGTACTGACATTACCATAGGCTACTGTACTGATGTTACCATAGGCTACTGTACTGACGTTACCATAGGTTACTGTACTGTTATTAATTCCTGGGAGCCGAATTAGAACACTCCGAGGCTTTGTGTTTTACTTCCTGGAAGCCAAATTAGAACACTCCGAGGCTTTGTGTTTTACTTCCTGGAAGCCAAATTAGAACACTCCGAGGCTTTGTGTTTTACTTCCTGGAAGCCAAATTAGAACACTCCGAGGCTTTGTGTTTTACTTCCTGGAAGCCGAATTAGAACACTCCAAGGCTTAGCTGGGTACTTCGTGGAAGCCGAATTAGAACACTCCAAGGCTTTGCTTGGTACTTCCTGGAAGCCGAATTAGAACACTCCGAGGCTTTGTGTTTTACTTCCTGGAAGCCAAATTAGAACACTCCGAGGCTTTGTGTTTTACTTCCTGGAAGCCGAATTAGAACACTCCATGGCTTCGTGTTTTACTTCCTGGAAGCCAAATTAGAACACTCCAAGGCTTTGCTTGGTACTTCGTGGAAGCCGAATTAGAACACTCCAAGGCTTTGTGTTTTACTTCCTGGAAGCCGAATTAGAACACTCCGAGGCTTTGTGTTTTACTTCCTGGAAGCCGAATTAGAACACTCCAAGGCTTTGTGTTTTACTTCCTGGAAGCCGAATTAGAACACTCCAAGGCTTTGTGTTTTACTTCCTGGAAGCTGAATTAGAACACTCCAAGGCTTCGTGTTTTATATCCTGGAAGCCGAATTAGAACACTCCAAGGCTTTGTGTTTTACTTCCTGGAAGCTGAATTAGAACACTCCAAGGCTTCGTGTTTTATATCCTGGAAGCCGAATTAGAACACTCCAAGGCTTTGTGTTTTACTTCCTGGAAGCTGAATTAGAACACTCCAAGGCTTCGTGTTTTATATCCTGGAAGCTGAATTAGAACACTCCAAGGCTTTGTGTTGTACTTCCTGGAAGCCGAATTAGAACACTCCAAGGCTTTGTGTTTTACTTCCTGGAAGCTGAATTAGAACACTCCAAGGCTTTGTGTTTTACTTCCTGGAAGCCGAATTAGAACACTCCAAGGCTTCGCTTGGTACTTCCTGGAAGCCGAATTAGAACACTCCATGGCTTCGCGTTGTACTTTGTACCTCCAGTATTATTGTGCTGTTACACAACAGTTTAAATGTTTAGCTGTGCCTGGGCTTATACCCTTGAATGTCAGTTCTCCATCACCAACACACGTGGTGTCGGGCGTTAAAATGCGGTTAATGTCATTCCGTGCGTGACATCTGTCAAGTCACAACAATCAAATGTCACCCCCCCCCCCCCTCAAAAGAAAACACTCCACGTTTAAACTGGTACACTGGAGCCAATGTGACTGACAGGTCTAATTTCCCTCTTTCAAACCTCTTGGTTTGATTACTTTTCCCTTCTCAGAAATACATTTTCCTGCTTGTTCAGCATTTAGAGAGAAGAAAAAAAATCCCCTTTAGTTGAATGTGAATCGTGACGAACAGCTTGGCACCTTGAAATCCGGTCGTCAGCGAACGAGATTTTCCTCGTACCGAACACGTGTTTCCGACCCAACCTTCAAGCCGAGATAAAAGGTGTCAACGGAAAAATATATGTAAATGCGGGGTTCTCTTCTACAAGATTTAAAGTTGCCCTCACAACCCCCTCCACATCCCTTTTTAAATCCCAATCAAGAATGACAATCTCATTAAACAGTCATTTTGTTCCTGTGAGCTGCTTGCCGTTGGATGAACATGGCACCCCCCCCCCCCCCCTCTCCTTTCCTAAATCTAGCCTTGTGAAGAAGGAAAAAAAAGTCCCTAATTGAAATGGCCAGGCGCGATGACCTTGGAATGGTAATCTAAAAGCCCGGGCGTTTATCTCCGTCGTGTCACCAGTTTAGCTTCTGTGCTACGATCAAACAGTAGCTGGGGAAGAAGCCAGACATCCATCAATCTGTCGCTGTCTGACCAAATGTGATTGATGGGAGGGTATCTCGGGAGCAATGTTATTTTAAACTGTCTAAAGACTACAAAAGGGGGAGGGAGAGAGGGAGGGAGGGATGGAGAAGTAGGGGTGGTGAGTTAAACTTGCATCTTGGGAGAAAAAAAAAACGGAGAGAGAGGAGAGATAAAGTATAGAATGGAATAACGTGTGGAGGGGTTTTTATCATGAAGGGAACAGACTTGTTGTTGGTTGGGATTTGGTTCACCTGTATGCCAGGCTGGCTCGGCTGTCTTCCTAGTGGGTGTTGTTGCTGTATAGGTGGTGGTGGTGGGTGGGTGGGTCGTGGGGTGGGGGGGGGGAGGGTTAAGGCCAATTCAAACTGAAGCTCGTTAAGAGCTGGCCGAGGAATGTTTAAGAAACACAGCTCATTCTTACTAATTGTCTGTTATTGATACTGGAGTATCACGTATAAGACGACGTCGCTACGATCTTGTCTACTGGTGTAATTACCAAACAATGTGACTAAAAACGTAGAGAAAGTACAAATATAAGGTGTTTACTCACTCCCCCCCGTCCCCCGTCCCCCGTCCCCCGCCCGCCGTCCCCCGTCCCCCGTCCCCCGTCCCCCGTCCTCCGTCCCCCGTTCTCCGTTCTCCGTCCCCCGTCCCCCGTCCTCCGTCCCCCGTTCTCCGTCCTCCGTCCCCGTTCTCCGTTCTCCGTCCTCCGTCCCCCGTTCTCCGTTTTCCGTCCCCCGTCCCCCGTCCCCCGTCCTCCGTCCCCCGTCCTCCGTTCTCCGTCCTCCGTCCCCCGTTCTCCGTTCTCCGTCCCCCGTCCCCCGTCTGCCCCCCAAAAGACGTGACGGCTTGGTGTTATAGCAGATAAAACCACCTTTAGGTCGAGAACGGAGGTGTTCAAATACCACGCAGATTATTTGGGATTGACAGAGGAGAGAAAAAGGGAGGGAGGGAGAACCCCGGGGGGGAGATAAGAACCTGGAATCGATCATCAATCAGTTTAACCTTGCTTTTTTTATAACTCTTGTTATCTGCTGGAAAGAGCTCCCCTCTTGTCCAAAACAATGCCTGCTGCCGTCTATTCAGGCCGTGCTGTGTAGTCCAGTCACTTAAAACCTCAGAGCTCCGGATTACGTATTGTCCCTTCAAGTGATTTAATTAAACACACTCAATCTGCTATAATTGTGGTGAAAAAAAATACCTAATAATAACACACATAGAAGAATAAAAAAATAATATATTCCTTTATAGTAATTGGCCCATATTTTTCCTTATTGTCTGGCTCACATTCAGTCTGACTAGCTATCTCCCCCTCTTGTCCTTTTTCCAACCACTGATTCACTGACCCTGAATGCTGGTTCATTTAGGCCCTGTGCCCACAGCAACATTCCAGCCATCTATCTATCGGGTTTGTTCTTCTCTCTCTATGAGACATAAAAACAAAAAGGGGGCCTTGTGATCACAATAGCTCATTACCTTCCAATTGGCAGGAGAGCTTGTCTCTCTCTCTCTCTCTCTCGCCGGCTGTATTGTCTTATCTAAGTGTCTCACAATTGGAAATGAAATGCATTGTATGTAGGGGGGGGGAGATGGCAGCGGGGAGAAGTCAAGTGACGAGTGTCAGACAGAAATGAAAGAGGCCTCTGAAATGCTGTGCGTGTTTCTCTCTCTGTGCCAGGCGGTGGATGGGTTTGACATGCTGCCCATACAAATGTATTGGCTTCAGTCACCAGGGAGGGGTTGCTGTCCCCCCCCCCCCCCCCCCCCAGATGGATGACAAGCTATTAGGGGGAAACAAAGACAATCGGTCTGTCCCTTCTGGCACCCTATTCCCTACGTAGTGCACTTCTGGGACGTAAAGCCAAAGACAAACGGTCTGTCCCTTCTGGCACCCTATTCCCTACGTAGTGCACTTAGTTTGACCAGATCCCAATCAACAAGCCTTGGTCATAAGTAGTGCACTACATAAGAAAACAGGGTCCCATTTTGTGTGGACGTAAAAGCCAAAAGACAAAAACAGTCCGATATGTCTATGAGATGAGATGATTGTTTTTCTAAGACAAGGTAAGTTTACACTAAATTGCTCATCGGGAAGGTAATCACTGT
>NC_143039.1:8752500-8772500 GCF_057628025.1 Oncorhynchus mykiss | reverse complement strand
AGATTCAGGGCTGTCAGGTGTCGTCCATGTTTAGATTCAGGTCTGTCAGGTGTCGTCCATGTTTAGATTCAGGTCTGTCAGGTGTCGTCCGTGTTTAGATTCAGGTCTGTCAGGTGTCGTCCATGTTTAGATTCAGGTCTGTCAGGTGTCGTCCCATGTTTAGATTCAGGTCTGTCAGGTGTCGTCCCATGTTTAGATTCAGGTCTGTCAGGTGTCGTCCATGTTTAGATTCAGGTCTGTCAGGTGTCGTCCATGTTTAGATTCAGGTCTGTCAGGTGTCGTCCGTGTTTAGATTCAGGTCTGTCAGGTGTCGTCCATGTTTAGATTCAGGTCTGTCAGGTGTCGTCCGTGTTTAGATTCAGGTCTGTCAGGTGTCGTCCGTGTTTAGATTCAGGTCTGTCAGGTGTCGTCCCATGTTTAGATTCAGGTCTGTCAGGTGTCGTCCCTGTTTAGATTCAGGTCTGTCAGGTGTCGTCCCTGTTTAGATTCAGGTCTGTCAGGTCTCGTCCATGTTTAGATTCAGGTCTGTCAGGTGTCGTCCATGTTTAGATTCTGTCAGGTGTCGTCCATGTTTAGATTCAGGTCTGTCAGGTGTTGTTCGTGTTTATATTCAGGTCTGTCAGGTGTCGTCCATGTTTAGATTCAGGTCTGTCAGGTGTCGTCCATGTTTAGATTCAGGTCTGTCAGGTGTCGTCCATGTTTAGATTCAGGTCTGTCAGGTGTCGTCCATGTTTAGATTCAGGTCTGTCAGGTGTCGTCCATGTTTAGATTCAGGTCTGTCAGGTGTCGTCCATGTTTAGATTCAGGTCTGTCAGGTGTCGTCCATGTTTAGATTCATGGCTGTCAGGTATCGTCCATGTTTAGATTCAGGGCTGTCAGGTGTCGTCCATGTTTAGATTCAGGTCTGTCAGGTGTCGTCCATCTTTAGATTCAGGTCTGTCAGGTGTCGTCCCTGTTTAGATTCAGGTCTGTCAGGTGTCGTCCATGTTTAGATTCAACTTTCTTTCTTTCTAATCTTTCTTGAATGTGTTAAAATACTTAGTTTTTTCACCTGTGTATAGCAACAACAGACTACAGCTGAGAACATGTTTTCATTCAGTAGAAGATGTCATCAAATGAGGGAAACAGGAAGATCAGAGGAGACGATCATCTACGTAGAAGATGTCATCTAATTAGGGAAACAGGAAGATCAGAGGAGACGATCATCTACGTAGAAGGTGTCATCTAATGAGGGAAACAGGAAGATCAGAGGAGATGATCATCTACACATTTGCAATTTCAAAATCCAAGTAAAAAAGGTGAGAACGATAATCTACTTGACTGAACACTGATCACATTATTGAATAATACTGTCGCATATCTGACTAGGTGAAGGACTCATCAGGCTTCATCTGGTCTCATGGAGAACATCACATATCTGACTAGGTGAAGGATTCATCAGGCATCATCTGGTCTCATGGAGAACATCACATATCTGACTAGGTGAAGGATTCATCAGGCATCATCTGGTCTCATGGAGAACATCACATATCTGACTAGGTGAAGGATTCATCAGGTGTCATCTGGTCTCATGGAGAACATCATATATCTGATTAGGTGAAGGATTCATCAGGTGTCTGGTCTCATGGAGAACATCACATATCTGACTAGGTGAAGGATTCATCAGGCGTCATCTGGTCTCATGGAGAACATCACATATCTGACTAGGTGAAGGATTCATCAGGTGTCTGGTCTCATGGAGAACATCATATTTCTGACTAGGTGAAGGATTCATCAGGTGTCATCTGGTCTCATTGGGAACATCATATATCTGACTTGGTGAAGGATTCATCAGGTGTCTGGTCTCATGGAGAACATCATATATCTGACTTGGTGAAGGATTCATCAGGTGTCTGGTCTCATGGAGAACATCACATATCTGACTAGGTGAAGTATTCATCAGGTGTCTGGTCTCATGGAGAACATCACATATCTGACTAGGTGAAGGATTCATCAGGTGTCTGGTCTCATGGAGAACATCACATGTCTGACTAGGTGAAGGATTCATCGGGTGTCTGGTCTCATGGAGAACATCACATATCTGACTAGGTGAAGGATTCATCAGGCATAATCTGGTCTCTTGGAGAACATCACATATCTGACTAGGTGAAGGATTCATCAGGCATCATCTGGTCTCATGGAGAACATCACATATCTGATTAGGTGAAGGATTCATCAGGTGTCTGGTCTCATGGAGAACATCACATATCTGACTAGGTGAAGGATTCATCAGGCATCATCTGGTCTCTTGGAGAACATCACATATCTGACTAGGTGAAGGATTCATCAGGCATCATCTGGTCTCATGGAGAACATCACATATCTGATTAGGTGAAGGATTCATCAGGTGTCTGGTCTCATGGAGAACATCACATATCTGACTAGGTGAAGGATTCATCAGGTGTCTGGTCTCATGGAGAACATCACATATCTGACTAGGTGAAGGATTCATCAGGTGTCTGGTCTCATGGAGAACATCACATATCTGACTAGGTGAAGGATTCATCAGGTGTCTCGTCTCATGGAGAACATCAATTGAAAGATCATTCACCTTCGCCAAGAGAGTCATTGAGGAATGTGTCCCAAAGAGGACCCTCTTCCCTATGTAGTGCACTACTTTAGACCAGAGCCCTATAGAACCCTATTACCTATATAGTGCACTACTTTAGACCAGAGCCCTATAGAACCCTATTCCCTATGTAGTGCACTACTTTAGACCAGAGTCCTATAGAACCCTATTCCATATAGTGCACTACTTTAGACCAGAGCCCTATAGAACCCTATATATAGTGCACTACTTTAGACCAGAGCCCTATAGAACCCTATTCCCTATATAGTGCACTACTTTATACCAGAGCCCTATAGAACCCTATTCCCTATGTAGTGCACTACTTTAGACCAGAGTCCTATAGAACCCTATTCCCTATATAGTGCACTACTTTAGACCAGAACCCTATAGAACCCTATATATAGTGCACTACTTTAGACCAGAGCCCTATAGAACCCTATTCCCTATATAGTGCACTACTTTAGACCAGGACCCTATAGAACCCTATTCCCTATATAGTGCACTACTTTAGACCAGAGCCCTATAGAACCCTAGATATAGTGCACTACTTTAGACCAGAGCCCTATAGAACCCTATTCCCTATATAGTGCACTACTTAAGACCAGGACCCTATAGAACCCTATTCCCTATATAGTGCACTACTTAAGACCAGGACCCTATAGAACCCTATTCCCTATATATAGTGCACTACTTTAGACAAGGACCCATATGGAATAGGGTGTAAATATGTTTAATTCTAGTGTTATCTGCAGATGCCTGACACTCTGAGCCCTTGTATTCTATACACAACTCAACAATACGGAAACAGCTCAAGGGTCAAGGGTCAAACCACGCCACACGCGGACAGGCTTCACATATTCAATTACATAATTATAGAGTATATATTGAACGTGTATTTCTCACAGAGCCACGGTAAACCTACCGAGAAGACGATAAGTAATTTAGCAGGTTTTACTAACTGAACTGAGTTGTTAATGAGATGTTAATGATTGATGTTGAATAATGCATGAGACAGGGTCTAGGCTGAACACATACAAGGAGAATCACAATTAACACTGCTGTTACCACAGACAGACTGCTGTTACCACAGACGGACTGCTGTTACCACAGACGGACTGCTGTTACCACAGACGGACTGCTGTTACCACAGACGGACTGCTGTTACCACAGACGGACTGCTGTTACCACAGACGGACTGCTGTTACCACAGACGGACTGCTGTTACCACAGACGGACTGCTGTTACCACAGACAGACTGCTGTTACCACAGACGGACTGCTGTTACCACAGACGGACTGCTGTTACCACAGACAGACTGCTGTTACCACAGACGGACTGCTGTTACCACAGACGGACTGCTGTTACCACAGACGGACTGCTGTTACCACAGACGGACTGCTGTTACCACAGACAGACTGCTGTTACCACAGACAGACTGCTGTTACCACAGACGGACTGCTGTTACCACAGACGGACTGCTGTTACCACAGACGGACTGCTGTTACCACAGACGGACTGCTGTTACCACAGACGGACTGCTGTTACCACAGACAGACTGCTGTTACCACAGACAGACTGCTGTTACCACAGACAGACTGCTGTTACCACAGACAGACTGCTGTTACCACAGACAGACTGCTGTTACCACAGACGGACTGCTGTTACCACAGACGGACTGCTGTTACCACAGACGGACTGCTGTTACCACAGACAGACTGCTGTTACCACAGACGGACTGCTGTTACCACAGACCCACAAACAGACTGCTGTTACCACAGACCAAGAAACAGACTGCTGTTACCACAGACCAACAAACAGACTGCTGTTACCACAGACCCACAGACAGACTGCTGTTACCACAGACCAAGAAACAGACTGCTGTTACCACAGACCAACAGACAGACTGCTGTTACCACAGACCAACAGAAAGACTGCTATTACCACAGACCAACAAACAGACTGCTGTTACCACAGACAGACTGCTATTACCACAGACCAACAGACAGACTGCTGTTACCACAGACCAACAAACAGACTGCTGTTACCACAGACAGACTGCTGTTACCACAGACAGACTGCTGTTACCACAGACCAACAAACAGACTGCTGTTACCACAGACAGACTGCTGTTACCACAGACAGACTGCTGTTACCACAGACCAACAAACAGACTGCTGTTACCACAGACAGACTGCTGTTACCACAGACAGACTGCTGTTACCACAGACCAACAGACAGACTACTGTTACCACAGACAGACTGCTGTTACCACAGACAGACTGCTGTTACCACAGACCAACAGACAGACTGCTGTTACCACAGACCAACAGACAGACAGCTGGATAACAATGGTCCAGATGGCTCTAGAAGCTGACCAGGTTGTTGTCTTATTGTAACGACCAGGTTAACAGAGGTCCAGATGGCTGTAGAAGCAAATTCATGGTTATAGGAATAACTTTGATTCTACGCTAGCAGTCGGTGTCAACAAACTGACACCTTCCTCTCTTTCCCATCATGCAGGAAGTGTATCTGCAGGTTCAGGATAGACTACAACAGGCTAAAGCAGGCAGTGTATCTGCAGGTTCAGGATAGACTACAACAGGCTAAAGCAGGCAGTGTATCTGCAGGTTCAGGATAGACTACAACAGGCTAAAGCAGGAAGTGTATCTGCAGGTTCAGGATAGACTACAACAGGCTAAAGCAGGAAGTGTATCTGCAGGTTCAGGATAGACTACAACAGGCTAAAGCAGGCAGTGTATCTGCAGGTTCAGGATAGACTACAACAGGCTAAAGCAGGCAGTGTGTCTGCAGGTTCAGGATAGACTACAACAGGCTAAAGCAGGAAGTGTATCTGCAGGTTCAGGATAGACTACAACAGGCTAAAGCAGGCAGTGTATCTGCAGGTTCAGGATAGACTACAACAGGCTAAAGCAGGCAGTGTATCTGCAGGTTCAGGATAGACTACAACAGGCTAAAGCAGGCAGTGTATCTGCAGGTTCAGGATAGACTACAACAGGCTAAAGCAGGCAGTGTATCTGCAGGTTCAGGATAGACTACAACAGGCTAAAGCAGGAAGTGTGTCTGAGTACTCAGAGCACCACCTTGGCTCTTTTCTCTCATCCCCGGCAGCGAGATAACACCTCCAGATATTGTTGGATTTGTCTACAGCTCTCCCTGACATACCTTTGTGAGAGAGAGAGAGAGAGAGAGAGAGAGAGAGAGAGAGAGAAACAGAGAGAGAGAAAGAGAGAGACAGAGAGTGAGAGAGAAACAGAGAGAGAAACATAGAGAGAAACAGAGAGAGAAACAGAGAGAGAGAGACCTTTGCCAAGCTCTGCTTGGCAATCCTGGTATCTGCTTCTGATAAGGAGTAGGCCTCAAACCCTGGCAGTCTGAAAACCTGGCAGTCTGAAAACCTGGCAGTCTGAAACCCTGGCAGGCTGAAAACCAGGCAGGCTACAGTGCTGGTATTGTGATGGTGTGAATTGATTCATCATTGAAAGAGTATGAGAATCACCACTGCATGTACTTCAACTAGTAATTTAACCACATGTTGCAGTAGCTCGCTGGTAGTTTAAATAAATTCAAATCTTGGTCGTGTATTTAGGGAAAAATTACTTTATTACCATGTAGCGGTGTAGCTAACTACTGGAACTGCACACTACTGTTTTACCATGTAGCGGTTTAGCTAACTACTGGAGCTACACACTACTGTTTCACCATGTAGCGGTGTAGCTAACTACTGAAACTACACACTACTGTTTAACCATGTAGCTAACTACTGGAACTGCACACTACTGTTTTACCATGTAGCGATGTAGCTAACTACTGGAACTACACACTACTGTTTTACCATGTAGCGATGTAGCTAACTACTGGAACTACACACTGCTGTTTTACCATGTTGTGCTGTAGCTAACTACTGGAACTACACACTACTGTTTCACCATGTAGCGCTGTAGCTAACTACTGGAACTACACACTACTGTTTTACCATGTAGCGCTGTAGCTAACTACTGGAACTACACACTACTGTTTCACCATGTAGCGGTGTAGCTAACTACTGGAACTACACACTACTGTTTAACCATGTAGCTAACTACTGGAACTACACACTACTGTTTTACCATGTAGTGCTGTAGCTAACTACTGGAACTACACACTACTGTTTCACCATGTAGCGCTGTAGCTAACTACTGGAACTACACACTACTGTTTTACCATGTAGTGCTGTAGCTAACTACTGGAACTACACACTACTGTTTCACCATGTAGCGCTGTAGCTAACTACTGGAACTACACACTACAGTTTTACCATGTAGCGGTGTAGCTAACTACTGGAACTACACACTACTGTTTTACCATGTAGCGGTGTAGCTAACTACTGGAACTACACACTACTGTTTAACCATGTAGCTAACTACTGGAACTACACACTACTGTTTAACCACGTAGCGGTGTAGCTAACTACTGGAACTACACACTACTGTTTTACCATGTAGCGCTGTAGCTAACTACTGGAACTACACACTACTGTTTAACCACGTAGCGGTGTAGCTAACTACTGGAACTACACACTACTGTTTCACCATGTAGCGCTGTAGCTAACTACTGGAACTACACACTACTGTTTAACCACGTAGCGGTGTAGCTAACTACTGGACCTACACACTACTGTTTTACCATGTAGCGGTGTAGCTAACTACTGGAACAACACACTACTGTTTTACCATGTAGCTAACTACTGGAACTACACACTACTGTTTAACCATGTAGCTAACTACTGGAACTACACACTACTGTTTCACCATGTAGCGGTGTAGCTAACTGCTGGAACAACACACTACTGTTTTACCATGTAGCGGTGTAGCTAACAACTGGAACTACACACTACTGTTTTACCATGTAGCGGTGTAGCTAACTACTGGAACTACACACTACTGTTATACCATGTAGCGGTGTAGCTAACTACTGGAACTACACACTACTGTTTTACCATGTAGCGGTGTAGCTAACTACTGGAACTACACACTACTGTTTTACCATGTAGCGGTGTAGCTAACTACTGGAACTACACACTACTGTTTTACCATGTAGCGGTGTAGCTAACTACTGGAACTACACACTACTGTTTTACCATGTAGCGGTGTAGCTAACTACTGGAACTACACACTACTGTTATACCATGTAGCGGTGTAGCTAACTACTGGAACTACACACTACTGTTTTACCATGTAGCGGTGTAGCTAACTACTGGAACTACACACTACTGTTTTACCATGTAGCGGTGTAGCTAACTACTGGAACTACACACTACTGTTTTACCATGTAGCGGTGTAGCTAACTACTGGAACTACACACTACTGTTTTACCATGTAGTGGTATAGCTAACTACTGGAACTACACACTGCTGTTTTACCATGTAGCGCTGTAGCTAACTACTGAAACTACACACTACTGTTTTACCATGTAGTGCTGTAGCTAACTACTGGAACTACACACTACTGTTTTACCATGTAGCGGTGTAGCTAACTACTGGAACTACACACTACTGTTTTACCATGTAGCGGTGTAGCTAATTACTGGAACTACACACTGCTGTTTAACCATGTAGCGGTGTAGCTAATTACTGGAACTACACACTGCTGTTTAACCACGTAGCGGTGTAGCTAACTACTGGAACTACACACTACTGTTATACCATGTAGCGGTGTAGCTAACTACTGGAACTACACACTACTGTTTTACCATGTAGCGGTGTAGCTAACTACTGGAACTACATACTACTGTTTAACCATGTAGCGCTGTAGCTAACTACTGGAACTACACACTACTGTTATACCATGTAGCGGTGTAGCTAACTACTGGAACTACACACTACTGTTTTACCATGTAGCGGTGTAGCTAACTACTGGAACTACACACTGCTGTTTTACCATGTAGCGGTGTAGCTAACTACTGGAACTACACACTACTGATTTACCATGTAGCGATGTAGCTAACTACTGGAACTACACACTACTGTTATACCATGTAGCGGTGTAGCTAACTACTGGAACTACACACTACTGTTTAACCACGTAGCTAACTACTGGAACTACACACTACTGTTTTACCATGTAGCGGTGTAGCTAACTACTGGAAGTACACACTACTGTTTTACCTTGTAGCTAACTACTGGAACTACACACTACTGTTTTACCATGTAGCGGTGTAGCTAACTACTGGAACTACACACTACTGTTTTACCATGTAGCGGTGTAGCTAACTACTGGAACTACACACTACTGTTTTACCATGTAGCTAACTACTGAAACTACACACTGCTGTTTTACCATGTAGCGGTGTAGCTAACTACTGGAACTACACACTACTGTTTTAACATGTAGCTAACTACTGAAACTACACACTACTGTTTTACCTTGTAGTGCTGTAGCTAACTACTGGAACTACACACTACTGTTTTACCATGTAGCGGTGTAGCTAACTACTGGAACTACACACTACTGTTTTACCATGTAGCGGTGTAGCTAATTACTGGAACTACACACTGCTGTTTAACCATGTAGCGGTGTAGCTAATTACTGGAACTACACACTGCTGTTTAACCATGTAGCGGTGTAGCTAACTACTGGAACTACACACTACTGTTATACCATGTAGTGGTGTAGCTAACTACTGGAACTACACACTACTGTTTTACCATGTAGCGGTGTAGCTAACTACTGGAACTACATACTACTGTTTAACCATGTAGCGCTGTAGCTAACTACTGGAACTACACACTACTGTTATACCATGTAGCGGTGTAGCTAACTACTGGAACTACACACTACTGTTTTACCATGTAGCGGTGTAGCTAACTACTGGAACTACACACTGCTGTTTTACCATGTAGCGGTGTAGCTAACTACTGGAACTACACACTACTGATTTACCATGTAGCGATGTAGCTAACTACTGGAACTACACACTACTGTTTAACCACGTAGCTAACTACTGGAACTACACACTACTGTTTTACCATGTAGCGGTGTAGCTAACTACTGGAAGTACACACTACTGTTTTACCTTGTAGCTAACTACTGGAACTACACACTACTGTTTTACCATGTAGCGGTGTAGCTAACTACTGGAACTACACACTACTGTTTTACCATGTAGCGGTGTAGCTAACGACTGGAACTACACACTACTGTTTTACCATGTAGCTAACTACTGAAACTACACACTGCTGTTTTACCATGTAGCGGTGTAGCTAACTACTGGAACTACACACTACTGTTTTACCATGTAGCGGTGTAGCTAACGACTGGAACTACACACTACTGTTTTACCATGTAGCTAACTACTGAAACTACACACTGCTGTTTTATCATGTAGCGGTGTAGCTAACTACTGAAACTACACACTGCTGTTTTACCATGTAGCGGTGTAGCTAACTACTGGAACTACACACTACTGTTTTACCATGTAGCGTTGTAGCTAACTACTGGAACTACACACTACTGTTTTAACATGTAGCTAACTACTGGAACTACACACTACTGTTTTACCATGTAGCGGTGTAGCCAACTACTGGAACTACACACTACTGTTTTACCATGTAGCGGTATAGCAAACTACTGGATCTACACACTACTGTTTTACCTTGTAGCGGTGTAGCTAACTACTGGAACTACACACTACTGTTTTACCTTGTAGCGGTGTAGCTAACTACTGGAACTACACACTACTGTTTTAACATGTAGCTAACTACTGGAACTACACACTACTGTTTTACCATGTAGCGGTGTAGCCAACTACTGGAACTACACACTACTGTTTTACCATGTAGCGGTATAGCAAACTACTGGATCTACACACTACTGTTTTACCTTGTAGCGGTGTAGCTAACTACTGGAACTACACACTACTGTTTTACCTTGTAGCGGTGTAGCTAACTACTGGAACTACACACTACTGTTTTAACATGTAGCTAACTACTGGAACTACACACTACTGTTTTACCATGTAGCGGTGTAGCTAACTACTGGAACTACATAATACTTGTGAATAGGCAAGGACTTCTTTGTCTTCATGTGACCTGTGTAATTTTCACTTTAAACACTATTTGTGTTTAATTAGCCACACTAGACATTTAGTTAACCTCTGACTCCAGAGTGATCTGTTCTTGCAATTTGTAGTCTATGACAAATTCAGATTTAGATATGATGATATTGTTTTTCCCCGCTTAGTAGTAACTTTAGTTCAGTAAACTATGTTAGGGTATCTTTAGTATGGTTTAACTTCTTCCTGTGAGAAGTAATTGGTATCTTTGGTAAAATGTATTTTTAGAGGAGCTTCCTCAACACTGCAAACGTACCGTAGATCAAGCCCACATGGTTAGCAATGCAATAGTGGCCTTGAGGCTCAGTGGGGGCAGCGTTTACACAGGCAGCTTAATTCTGATCTATTTTTCAACTAACTGGTCTTTTGACCAATCAGATCAGCTCTTTCGCCCCAAATAATTGGTCAAACAAATTCTAATTTGTCTGCCTGTATAAATATCTGTCATTGTTTGGTAATTGAATACTGACAATGTGTCCTGAATGGCACCTCTATTCCCTATATTCCCATTGGGCCCTGGTTAAAGTAGTATACTGAATAGGGAATAGGGTGCCATTTGGAATGCATGTATAACCCTTGCATACTGACCGTTGTTGCTGTTCTTACTGCTTCTGCATGCGACTGCCACCTTCGCTCTAATCTTATAGGCTGCTGATCAGTAGTAATTTTCCACCTGACCAAATCATTTTGTCCTGATCCTGTTCTTCCCACACCGCGACTCCTCTGGTACATGTCACTGTGGCGGTAGCCTGCTGCTTTGTGTTTGTCTCGTATGCTAATCGTGTTATGTATGCATCCTCCCCTCCCTCCCCTCTATCCCTCTCTCCCTCCCTCGCTCTGTGCCTCCTTGCCTACCTCCCTCCCTTCCTCTAACCCTCCCTCATCCCTCTATCCCTTCCTATGTCCCTCCCTACGTCTCTCTGTCCTTCTATTCGTCCATCCCTCCATCCTTCTACCTCTTCATCCCTCTATCCCTCTACCTCTCCATCCCTCTATCACTCCCTCCCTCATCCCTCCATCCCTCCCTCTATCCCTCCCTCCCTCATCCCTATATCCCTCTCTCCTTCTATATCTCCCTCCCTCCATCCATCTCTCTGTCCCTCTATTCGGCGATCACTCGATCCCTCTATCCCTCTACCTCTCTATCCCTCTACCTCTCCATCCCTCTACCTCTCTACCCCTCTATTCCTCTACCCCTCCATCCCTCTATCCCTCTACCTCTCCATCCCTCTACCTCTCCATCCCTCTACCCCTCTACCCCTCTACCCCTCCATCCCTCTACCCCTCCATCCCTCTATCCCTATACCCCTCCATCCCTCTATCCCTCTACCCCTCCATCCCTCCATCCCTCTACCCCTCCATCCCTCTATCCCTCTACCCCTCAATCCCTCTATCCCTCTACCTCTCCATCCCTCAACCTCCATCCCTCTACCCCTCTACCCCTCTATCCCTCTGCCCCTCCACCTCTCCATCCCTCTACCCCTCCATCCCTCTACCCCTCCATCCCTCTACCTCTCCATCCCTCTACCCCTCCATCCCTCTACCTCTCCATCCCTCTACCTCTCCATCCCTCTATCCCTCTATCCCTCTATCCCTCCATCCCTCTATCCCTCTATCCCTCTATCCCTTTACCCCTCCACCTCTCCATTCCTCTACCTCTCCATCCCTCTACCTCTCCATCCCTCTACCTCTCCATCCCTCCATCCCTCTACCCCTCCATCCCTCTACCCCTCCATCCCTCTACCTCTCCATCCCTCTACCCCTCCATCCCTCTACCTCTCCATCCCTCTACCTCTCCATCCCTCTACCTCTCCATCCCTCTATCCCTCTACCCCTCCATCCCTCTATCCCTCTACCCCTCCATCCCTCTATCCCTCTACCCCTCCATCCCTCTATCCCTCTACCTCTCCATCCCTCTACCCCTCCATCCCTCTATCCCTCTGCCCCTCCACCTCTCCATCCCTCTACCCCTCCATCCCTCTACCCCTCCATCCCTCTACCTCTCCATCCCTCTACCCCTCCATCCCTCTACCTCTCCATCCCTCTACCTCTCCATCCCTCTACCTCTCCATCCCTCTATCCCTCTATCCCTCTATCCCTCTATCCCTCCATCCCTCTATCCCTCTATCCCTCTATCCCTTTACCCCTCCACCTCTCCATTCCTCTACCTCTCCATCCCTCTACCTCTCCATCCCTCTACCTCTCCATCCCTCTACCTCTCCATCCCTCTATCCCTCTACCCCTCCATCCCTCTATCCCTCTACCTCTCCATCCCTCTACCTCTCCATCCCTCTACCTCTCCATCCCTCTATCCCTCTACCCCTCCATCCCTCTATCCCTCTACCTCTCCATTCCTCTACCTCTCCATCCCTCTACCTCTCCATCCCTCTACCTCTCCATCCCTCTACCTCTCCATCCCTCCATCCCTCTACCCCTCCATCCCTCTATCCTACCATGCAGTGTGTGTTATGAGAGACTCCCAGTGCAGTTGTTTTTGTTATTGTTCTCTCCCACTGACAAGAAACGAGGACACATCCTGTTGACAGAGGACACATCCTATTGACAGAGGACACATCCTATTGACAGAGGACACATCCTGTTGACAGAGGACACATCCTGTTCACAGAGGACACAGCCTGTTGACAGAGGACACATCCTGTTGACAGAGGACACATCCTATTGACAGAGGACACGTCCAGTTTACAGAGGACACGGCCTGTTGACAGAGGACATTGCCTCTTCACAGAGGACATTGCCTCTTCACAGAGGACATTGCCTCTTCACAAAGGACATTGCCTCTTCACAGAGGACATTGCCTCTTCACAAAGGACGGCCTGTTGACAGAGGACACGGCCTGTTCACAGAGGACACGGCCTGTTCACAGAGGACACGGCCTGTTGACAGAGGACATTGCCTCTTCACAGAGGACATTGCCTCTTCACAGAGGACATTGCCTCTTCACAGAGGACATTGCCTCTTCACAGAGGACATTGCCTCTTCACAGAGGACATTGCCTCTTCACAAAGGACGGCCTGTTTACAAAGGAGAGACAAGCTGTTATCAAGATGGCTGGTGAAATATGCAGTGTTTGGTTTTGTCCAGGAGACAAAAGGGATTGAATATGATTCAGCAATGTTAAATAGCTGCTGACCAATGAAACGCCTGACTTTGTTGTGAAATACCCCTCCTAAGTGGTTGTACTGTCTAGGAAGAACAACAACAACAACAAGAGAATAACAGTCTAATCACTACTTTCATCCAATCACCATTCCGTTGGAAAGCAGTTGACTGTCTCTTCTCTGTAATGGCTCAGTGGACCGTGTTCTTGTTGTGTATGAGGCCAGCGCAAAGCTGATTGGCTCAAAACAGTCAAAGATGAGAGTGAATATAAGATTAAGAGTCACAACAAAGAAGCAGCTCCCCCCTCCCCCCCTCCTTTAGAACACATAGCATCACAATATAACTAGAGGTATAGGATAACGTGTGGTTGGAATCAGCCCCCCCCTTTAGAACACATAGCATCATAATATAACTAGAGGTATAGGATAACGTGTGGTTGGAATCAGCCCCCTCCTTTAGAACACATAGCATCATAATAGAACTAGAGGTATGGGATAACGTGTGGTTGGAATCAGCTCCCCCCCCCCTTTAGAACACATAGCATCACAATAGAACTAGAGGTATGGGATAACGTGTGGTTGGAATCAGCTCCCCCCCCCCCTTTAGAACACATAGCATCACAATAGAACTAGAGGTATGGGATAACATGTGGTTGGAATCAGCTCCCCCCCCCCCCCCCTTTAGAACACATAGCATCATAATATAACTAGAGGTATAGGATAACATGTGGTTGGATTCAGCCCCCCCCCCCCCCTTTAGAACACATAGCATCATAATAGAACTAGAGGTATGGGATAACGTGTGGTTGGAATCAGCCCCCCCCCCCCCTTTAGAACACATAGCATCATAATAGAACTAGAGGTATGGGATAACGTGTGGTTGGAATCAGCCCCCCCCCCCCCCTTTAGAACACATAGCATCATAATAGAACTAGAGGTATAGGATAACATGTGGTTGGAATCAGCCCCCCCCCCCTTTAGAACACATAGCATCATAATAGAACTAGAGGTATAGGATAACATGTGGTTGGAATCAGCCCCCCCCCCCCTTTAGAACACATAGCATCACAATAGAACTAGAGGTATGGGATAACATGTGGTTGGAATCAGCTCCCCCCCCCCTCCTTTAGAACACATAGCATCATAATATAACTAGAGGTATAGGATAACGTGTGGTTGGAATCAGCCCCCCCCTTTAGAACACATTGCATCATAATAGAACTAGAGGAATAGGATAACATGTGGTTGGAATCAGCTCCCCCCCCCCCTCCTTTAGAACACATAGCATCATAATATAACTAGAGGTATAGGATAACGTGTGGTTGGAATCAGCCCCCCCCTTTAGAACACATTGCATCATAATAGAACTAGAGGTATAGGATAACATGTGGTTGGAATCAGCTCCCCCCCCCCTTTAGAACACGTAGCATCATAATAGAACTAGAGGTATAGGATAACGTGTGGTTGGAATCAGCTCCCCCCCCCCTTTAGAACACGTAGCATCATAATAGAACTAGAGGTATAGGATAACATGTGGTTGGAATCAGCTCCCCCCCCCCTTTAGAACACGTAGCATCATAATAGAACTAGAGGTATGGGATAACATGTGGTTGGATTCAGCCCCCCCCCCCCCCCCCTCCTTTAGAACACATAGCATCATAATATAACTAGAGGTATGGGATAACGTGTGGTTGGAATCAGCTCCCCCCCCCCTTTAGAACACATAGCATCACAATAGAACTAGAGGTATGGGATAACGTGTGGTTGGAATCAGCTCCCCCCCCTTTAGAACACATAGCATCACAATAGAACTAGAGGTATAGGATAACATGTGGTTGGAATCAGCTCCCCCCCCTTTAGAACACATAGCATCACAATAGAACTAGAGGTATGGGATAACGTGTGGTTGGAATCAGCTCCCCCCCCCTTTAGAACACATAGCATCATAATAGAACTAGAGGTATGGGATAACATGTGGTTGGAATCAGCTCCCCCCCCCCCCTCCTTTAGAACACATAGCATCATAATATAACTAGAGGTATAGGATAACATGTGGTTGGAATCAGCCCCCCCCCCCCCCCCCTTTAGAACACATAGCATCACAATAGAACTAGAGGTATAGGATAACGTGTGGTTGGAATCAGCTCCCCCCCCCCTTTAGAACACATAGCATCACAATATAACTAGAGGTATGGGATAACATGTGGTTGGAATCAGCTCCCCCCCCCCCCCCCCCCCCCTTTCGAACACATAGCATCATAATAGAACTAGAGGTATGGGATAACATGTGGTTGGAATCAGCTCCCCCCCCCCTCCTTTAGAACACATAGCATCATAATAGAACTAGAGGTATGGGATAACATGTGGTTGGAATCAGCTCCCCCCCCCCCCCCTTTAGAACACATAGCATCATAATAGAACTAGAGGTATGGGATAACATGTGGTTGGAATCAGCCTCCCCCCCCCCCTCCTTTAGAACACGTAGCATCATAATATAACTAGAGGTATGGGATAACATGTGGTTGGATTCAGCCCCCCCCCCCCTCCTTTAGAACACATAGCATCACAATAGAACTAGAGGTATGGGATAATGTGTGGTTGGAATCAGCTCCCCCCCCCTTTAGAACACATAGCATCACAATAGAACTAGAGGTATGGGATAACATGTGGTTGGAATCAGCTCCCCCCCCCCCCCCCCTCCTTTAGAACACGTAGCATCATAATAGAACTAGAGGTATGGGATAACATGTGGTTGGATTCAGCCCCCCCCCCCCCCCTTTAGAACACATAGCATCACAATAGAACTAGAGGTATAGGATAACATGTGGTTGGAATCAGCTCCCCCCCCTTTAGAACACATAGCATCATAATAGAACTAGAGGTATGGGATAACATGTGGTTGGAATCAGCTCCCCCCCCCCCCCTCCTTTAGAACACGTAGCATCATAATATAACTAGAGGTATGGGATAACATGTGGTTGGATTCAGCCCCCCCCCCCCTCCTTTAGAACACATAGCATCACAATAGAACTAGAGGTATGGGATAACGTGTGGTTGGAATCAGCTCCCCCCCCTTTAGAACACATAGCATCACAATAGAACTAGAGGTATGGGATAACGTGTGGTTGGAATCAGCTCCCCCCCCCCCCCCCCTTTAGAACACATAGCATCACAATAGAACTAGAGGTATGGGATAACGTGTGGTTGGAATCAGCTCCCCCCCCCTTTAGAACACATAGCATCACAATAGAACTAGAGGTATGGGATAACGTGTGGTTGGAATCAGCCCCCCCCCCCCCTTTAGAACACATAGCATCACAATAGAACTAGAGGTATGGGATAACGTGTGGTTGGAATCAGCTCCCCCCCCCCCCCCTTTAGAACACATAGCATCACAATAGAACTAGAGGTATGGGATAACATGTGGTTGGAATCAGCTCCCCCCCCTCCTTTAGAACACATAGCATCATAATAGAACTAGAGGTATGGGATAACATGTGGTTGGAATCAGCTCCCCCCCTCCTTTAGAACACATAGCATCATAATAGAACTAGAGGTATGGGATAACATGTGGTTGGAATCAGCTCCCCCCCCCCCTTTAGAACACATAGCATCATAATATAACTAGAGGTATGGGATAACATGTGGTTGGAATCAGCTCCCCCCCCTCCTTTAGAACACATAGCATCATAATATAACTAGAGGTATGGGATAACGTGTGGTTGGAATCAGCTCCCCCCCCCCCCCCTTTAGAACACATAGCATCACAATAGAACTAGAGGTATGGGATAACGTGTGGTTGGAATCAGCTCCCCCCCCCCCCCCCCTTTAGAACACATAGCATCACAATAGAACTAGAGGTATGGGATAACGTGTGGTTGGAATCAGCTCCCCCCCCTTTAGAACACATAGCATCACAATAGAACTAGAGGTATGGGATAACGTGTGGTTGGAATCAGCCCCCCCCCCCCTTTAGAACACATAGCATCACAATAGAACTAGAGGTATGGGATAACATGTGGTTGGAATCAGCTCCCCCCCCCCCCCTCCTTTAGAACACGTAGCATCATAATAGAACTAGAGGTATGGGATAACATGTGGTTGGAATCAGCTCCCCCCCCCCCTCCTTTAGAACACGTAGCATCATAATATAACTAGAGGTATGGGATAACATGTGGTTGGATTCAGCCCCCCCCCCCCCTTTAGAACACATAGCATCACAATAGAACTAGAGGTATGGGATAACGTGTGGTTGGAATCAGCCCCCCCCCCCCCTTTAGAACACATAGCATCACAATAGAACTAGAGGTATGGGATAACGTGTGGTTGGAATCAGCTCCCCCCCCCCCCCCCCTTTAGAACACATAGCATCACAATAGAACTAGAGGTATGGGATAACATGTGGTTGGAATCAGCTCCCCCCCCTCCTTTAGAACACATAGCATCATAATAGAACTAGAGGTATGGGATAACATGTGGTTGGAATCAGCTCCCCCCCTCCTTTAGAACACATAGCATCATAATAGAACTAGAGGTATGGGATAACATGTGGTTGGAATCAGCTCCCCCCCCTCCTTTAAAACACATAGCATCATAATATAACTAGAGGTATGGGATAACGTGTGGTTGGAATCAGCTCCCCCCCCCCCCCCTTTAGAACACATAGCATCACAATAGAACTAGAGGTATGGGATAACGTGTGGTTGGAATCAGCCCCCCCCCCCCCCCCCCCCCCTTTAGAACACATAGCATCACAATAGAACTAGAGGTATGGGATAACGTGTGGTTGGAATCAGCTCCCCCCCCTTTAGAACACATAGCATCACAATAGAACTAGAGGTATGGGATAACGTGTGGTTGGAATCAGCCCCCCCCCCTTTAGAACACATAGCATCACAATAGAACTAGAGGTATGGGATAACATGTGGTTGGAATCAGCTCCCCCCCCCCCCCCCCTCCTTTAGAACACGTAGCATCATAATAGAACTAGAGGTATGGGATAACATGTGGTTGGAATCAGCTCCCCCCCCCCCCTCCTTTAGAACACGTAGCATCATAATATAACTAGAGGTATGGGATAACATGTGGTTGGATTCAGCCCCCCCCCCCCTCCTTTAGAACACATAGCATCACAATAGAACTAGAGGTATAGGATAACATGTGGTTGGAATCAGCCACCCCCCCCTTTAGAACACATAGCATCATAATATAACTAGAGGTATGGGATAACATGTGGTTGGAATCAGCTCCCCCCCCCCCCCTCCTTTAGAACACATAGCATCATAATAGAACTAGAGGTATGGGATAACATGTGGTTGGAATCAGCTCCCCCCCCCCCCCCTTTAGAACACATAGCATCATACTATAACTTGTCTGTGTCTGTGTCTGTGTCTGTGTGTGTGTGTGTGTGTGTGTGTGTGTGTGTGTGTGTGTGTGTGTGTGTGTGTGTGTGTGTGTGTGTGTGTGTGTGTGTGTGTGTGTGTGTGTCTGTGTCTGTGTCTGTCTGTGTGTGTGGTTTAAGTAATTTCCTTTCCCGAGCCTTGACCTTAGACACACACACACACACACAGACCCATATCAGCGTGTCTAACAGTCGTCTCTACGTTCACAATCAACATATTCAACACGTGCACACGTTTCCTAATGACTATTTCAGCCAGAGTTAGTGGGCATAGATACTGTCAGACTGCAACCTCCAGATTTCAAAACCATGGTCCCAAATGAACACACCCCCCTTTACCTAGTGCACTACTCTTCAACAGGGCCCATAGCAATACACTACACAGGAAACAGGGTGACATTTGGTACGAAGGAGACACCCGAGTTCAATACAACATTAGTATACTGCCCTGAAGACGTGTGTGTGTGTGTGTGTGTGTGTGTGTGTGTGTGTGTGTGTGTGTGTGTGTGTGTGTGTGTGTGTGTGTGTGTGTGTGTGTGTGTGTGTGTGTGTGTGTGTGTGTGTGTGTGTGTGTGTGTGTGCGCTGAGGACGTGGAGAAGACGAGAGATGGAGGACACTCACACACACAGACTCACACACACACACACACACAGACTACCCTGCTATGAGAAATAGAGGACTAATTAAACCACCTTTAATGGTTCTGTCTCTCATTCCCGTCACAACTGATGGCCTTGTGACCCGAGGGCCAGTTCTGGAGTT
>NC_143039.1:8707500-8747500 GCF_057628025.1 Oncorhynchus mykiss | reverse complement strand
CACAACCGGCTGTGATTGGGCGTCCCATAGGGGCGGCGTACACTCTGTACCACAACCGGCTGTGATTGGGCGTCCCATAGGGGCGGCGGACACTCTGTACCACAACCGGCTGTGATTGGGCGTCCCATAGGGGCGGCAGACACTCTGTACCACAACCGGCTGTGATTGGGCGTCCCATAGGGGCGGCGTACAATTGGCACAGCGTCGTCTGGGTTTGCCCGGAGTAGGCCTGTCATTGTAAAATAAGAATTTGTTCTTTAACTGACTTTCCTAGTTAAATAAAAACGTTTTTTTTGTTTTAATAGTGGTAACAAAGTTCTCTCATCATCCCTCCTTCCCTCCCTAACTCTAACCCCACACTTTCCCAGCAAGTTCGAAATTGATAAATCCCAACTTTTGCAGGAAAACCTGGGCTCTCTCAAGGTTTAGAGTATTTTGTTGTTGTTGCGTGAAAACAACTTGATAAATGAGGCTCTGGGGTTGAACCAGGAAGTCACACTTATCAAAGTCGTCTCATTGGTTTAACCCCCCCTCTTCGGGTTGAGTCTAGAATCTGAATATTCGTGTATAGTTTAGTGTTAGTCGTTTAGTATTCGTGTATAGTTTAGTATTAGTAATTTAGTATTCGTGTATAGTTTAGTGTTAGTCTGCATTCCAAATAGCACCATGTTCTTGGAATAGTGCACATCTATTTGACGAGAGTTCAAGGGGCTCTGGCCAATGGCAGTGCACGATGGGGAACAGGGAGCCATTTTGGAAAGAACTTTTAAGATTTTTTTTTATTTTCTCGTGCTGCTTTCATAGTCATTTTAGGTCGGGTTGATTCTGACTGTGAATCTCAGGTGCGTCCGTCACCCAGGGCACATGTTTAATCCTTTCCTGTTGCAGTTATCAGACATCCTGCAGACCAGATCTAGCAGGGTCAGACACACGCCAGCAATCCTACAAAAACATGACGCTCTCCAGATAAAGCTTAACCAGGGTGTGTGTGTGTGTGTGTGTGTGTGTGTGTGTGTGTGTGTGTGTGTGTGTGTGTGTGTGTGTGTGTGTGTGTGTGTATGTGTGTGTGTGTGTGTGTGTGTGTGTGTGCATGTTTGTGTGTGTGTGTTTTGGATTTGACCGGATCAATAAATAGCCTTTGTTATGCTAGCATCGCTAGAACAGTCTTGTTTGAGTCTGGTTCTCTTGACAATACACAGCATTCTGATCCACTCCATAACCCTTCACAAGACACAGCATCCTGATCCACTCCATAACCCTTTACAAGACACAGCATCCTGATCCACTCCATAACCCTTTAAAAGACACAGCATCCTGATCCACTCCATAACCCTTTAAAAGACACATCATCCTGATCCACTCCATAACCCTTTAAAAGACACAGCATCCTGATCCACTCCATTACCCTTCAAAAGACACATCATCCTGATCCACTCCATAATCCTTCACAAGACACAGCATCCTGATCCACTCCATAACCCTTCAAAAGACACAGCATCCTGGTCCCCTCCATAACCCTTTAAAAGACACAGCATCCTGATCCACTCCATAACCCTTTAAAAGACACAGCATCCTGATCCACTCCATTACCCTTTAAAAGACACATCATCCTGATACACTCCATAACCCTTTAAAAGACACAGCATCCTGATCCACTCCATAACCCTTCACAAGACACAGCATCCTGATCCACTCCATTACCCTTTAAAAGACACAGCACCCTGATCCACTCCATAATCCTTCACAAGACACAGCATCCTGATCCACTCCATAACCCTTCACAAGACACAGCATACAGTGGACCATGTATCAGGATTGTCAGTGTCCTGTCCACTCTGTTACTATATACAGTGAACCAAACATCAGGTTTGTCAGTGTCCTGTCCACTATGTTACTATATACAGTGGACCATGTATCAGGATTGTCAGTGTCCTGTCCACTCTGTTACTATATACAGTGGACCATGTATCAGGATTGTCAGTGTCCTGTCCACTCTGTTACTATATACAGTGGACCATGTATCAGGATTGTCAGTGTCCTGTCCACTCTGTTACTATATACAGTGAACCAAACATCAGGATTGTCAGTGTCCTGTCCACTCTGTTACTATATACAGTGGACCATGTATCAGGATTGTCAGTGTCCTGTCCACTCTGTTACTATATACAGTGGACCATGTATCAGGATTGTCAGTGTCCTGTCCACTCTGTTACTATATACAGTGAACCAAACATCAGGATTGTCAGTGTCCTGTCCACTCTGTTACTATATACAGTGGACCATGTATCAGGATTGTCAGTGTCCTGTCCACTCTGTTACTATATACAGTGGACCATGTATCAGGATTGTCAGTGTCCTGTCCACTCTGTTACTATATACAGTGGACCATGTATCAGGATTGTCAGTGTCCTGTCCACTCTGTTACTATATACAGTGGACCGTACAGTGCCGTTAGTTTATCACCACGCACCAGTACAACGACACATGATCGCGTTGGTTTTATATAAAAGCATTGAAGGGTGAAAATAATGAGTATGATTCTGAGTTAAAGGGGAACACTTGTATTGCAGTTATTTTTGCCTCATTACGACAGGGAAGAGCATGAGAGAATGATGTGGACATTAAAAAAAATATATATTAGTTCTATGATTTTCAATGCAAATGTGACAATGTGTGCTGCTAAGAAAAATCCACCATCTGGTCCAGACTAGAGTCTATTGCAGGCATTTAAATGCTTGGTGGCTTTTCACAAACCAGAAATTTAAATTGTCTGTGTTGTAGCACAGCGCTAGGCTAGCCTGACAGATTGTAATCATACATGCATCTAAATTGTCTGTGTTTCTGCTCAGCGCTAGGCTAGCCTGACAGATTGTAATCATACATGCATCTAAATTGTCTGTGTTGCAGCTCAGCGCTAGGCTAGCCTGACAGATTGTAATGATACATGAATCTAAATTGTCTGTGTTGTAGCTCAGCGCTAGGCTAGCCTGACAGATTGTAATGATACATCAATCTAAATTGTCTGTGTTGCCGCTCAGCGCTAGGCTAGCCTGACAGATTTTAATGATACATGAATTTAAATTGTCTGTGTTGCTGCTCAGCGCTAGGCTAGCCTGACAGATTGTAATGATACATGAATCTAAATGATCTGTGTTTCTGCTCAGCGCTAGGCTAGCCTGACAGATTGTAATGATACATTAATTTAAATGATCTGTGTTTCTGCTCAGCGCTAGGCTAGCCTGACAGATAGTAATGATACATGAATCTAAATTGTCTGTCTTGTAGCTCAGCGCTAGGCTAGCCTGACAGATTTGTAATGACACATGAATCTATATTGTCTGTGTTGCGCTCAGCGCTAGGCTAGCCTGACAGATAGTAATGATACATGAATCTAAATTGTCTGTCTTGTAGCTCAGCGCTAGGCTAGCCTGACAGATTTGTAATGACACATGAATCTATATTGTCTGTGTTGCGCTCAGCGCTAGGCTAGCCTGACAGATTGTAATGATACATGAATTTAAATTGTCTGTGTTTCTGCTCAGCGCTAGGCTAGCCTGACAGATTTGTAATGATACATGAATCTAAATTGTCTGTGTTTCTGCTCAGCGCTAGGCTAGCCTGACAGATTTGTAATGATACATGAATCTAAATTGTCTGTGTTTCTGCTCAGCGCTAGGCTAGCCTGACAGATTGTAATCATACATGCATCTAAATTGTCTGTGTTGCAGCTCAGCGCTAGGCTAGCCTGACAGATTGTAATCATACATGCATCTAAATTGTCTGTGTTGCAGCTCAGCGCTAGGCTAGCCTGACAGATTGTAATGATACATGAATCTAAATTGTCTGTGTTTCTGCTCAGCGCTAGGCTAGCCTGACAGATTTGTAATGATACATGAATCTAAATTGTCTGTGTTTCTGCTCAGCGCTAGGCTAGCCTGACAGATTTGTAATGGTACACGAATCTAAATTGTCTGTGTTGCAGCTCAGCGCTAGGCTAGCCTGACAGATTGTAATGATACATGAATCTAAATGATCTGTGTTTCTGCTCAGCGCTAGGCTAGCCTGACAGATTGTAATGACACATGAATCTAAATTGTCTGTGTTTCTGCTCAGCGCTAGGCTAGCCTGACAGATTTGTAATGATACATGAATCTAAATTGTCTGTGTTGCTGCTCAGCGCTAGACTAGCCTGACAGATTGTAATGATTCATGAATCTATATTGTCTGTGTTGCCGCTCAGCGCTAGGCTAGCCTGACAGATTGTAATGATACATGAATCTAAATTGTCTGTGTTGCCGCTCAGCGCTAGGCTAGCCTGACAGATTGTAATGATACATGAATCTATATTGTCTGTGTTGCGCTCAGCGCTAGGCTAGCCTGACAGATTGTAATGATACATGAATCTATATTGTCTGTGTTGCCGCTCAGCGCTAGGCTAGCCTGACAGATTGTAATGATACATGAATCTAAATTGTCTGTGTTGCCGCTCAGCGCTAGGCTAGCCTGACAGATTGTAATGATACATGAATCTATATTGTCTGTGTTGCGCTCAGCGCTAGGCTAGCCTGACAGATTGTAATGATACATGAATCTATATTGTCTGTGTTGCCGCTCAGCGCTAGGCTAGCCTGACAGATTTGTAATGATACATGAATCTAAATTGTCTGTGTTGCCGCTCAGCGCTAGGCTAGCCTGACAGATTTGTAATGATACATGAATCTATATTGTCTGTGTTGCCGCTCAGCGCT
Source organism: Oncorhynchus mykiss (assembly GCF_057628025.1). NCBI lineage: Eukaryota > Metazoa > Chordata > Actinopteri > Salmoniformes > Salmonidae > Oncorhynchus > Oncorhynchus mykiss. The sequence continues at coordinate 8,742,752 of NC_143039.1, read as the reverse complement.
AGGCTAGCCTGACAGATTTGTAATGATACATGAATCTAAATTGTCTGTGTTGCCGCTCAGCGCTAGGCTAGCCTGACAGATTTGTAATGATACATGAATCTAAATTGTCTGTGTTGCCGCTCAGCGCTAGGCTAGCCTGACAGATTTGTAATGATACATGAATCTATAGTGTCTGTGTTGCCGCTCAGCGCTAGGCTAGCCTGACAGATTTGTAATGTTACATGAATCTATATTGTCTGTGTTTCCGCTCAGCGCTAGGCTAGCCTGACAGATTTGTAATGATACATGAATCTATATTGTCTGTGTTGCCGCTCAGCGCTAGGCTAGCCTGACAGATTTGTAATGATACATGAATCTATAGTGTCTGTGTTGCCGCTCAGCGCTAGGCTAGCCTGACAGATTTGTAATGATACATGAATCTATAGTGTCTGTGTTGCCGCTCAGCGCTAGGCTAGCCTGACAGATTTGTAATGATACATGACACACAGTAATTCCATATTTGGCGCTGGCAACGAAGCAATTACATTAGAAAGTCTTGTCGTGCCAAACCATCTCGCTTTTATGCAAGTTTAATAGCCAACCCGCCGATGCCTAATGGACTGCATGCTGCGTCTAAGCAATTACTTCACACGGCGAGATGTATGGCTGATACAAAGGATTTGACAAGACGCTTAGTTGATGTAAAAATAATACATACAAAATATAAATATATTCACAGGATTTGTAGATTAATTTAATCAAATCGATGTTATGTGATCAAACAAGTGAAGAGATTCTTTCCAAAATGCTATATCCCTAAATAGTTCAAGTGTGTATTTTATTCATCAGAAATTACCCTAATATATGTCAGAGAGTACTATTGTCAGATTTGTTATTTCTAGATTTTAGATGAGTTTAACATTATTTTCTATATTTTCTTGCAAACCGCTACATGTCCATTGTTCAGCTGGAATGGCATGTTCGTATATTTGCATATTTGACCGCGATATGTGGTTGTCTCACCGAGCAATCATACTGATACTCTTTACAACGTATACGGGTCGAAAAGAGAAGAGCAGATGTGGACACTGATAGGCGGCTGAATTGAAACACAGTGGCTGTGACAGTAAAGCGCTGTACGTGACATCAGGGCTCAGGCTCTGCGCTCCGCAGCGCTGGGTGTTAAGTGGTTTTGACTGACAGACGTTCTGAACTTGAGCACCTCGCTAAAATAAATTATCCCTCCCGCTATTTGGGCAACCTTTGTAAATTGTTTTGTTGTCTAAGAGAGCTGTAAATGAAGAGGACTCGATGTATTTTTGGAAAGATGAGACGTTGAGAATTATAGTAAATAGGGCTTTGATGTCATAAAAGAAAACCAAGCACGCGTGTTTTTGCACTTCCCATTTCCATATCATAAAACTCGTAATATACATTGTCAACGTTTATGATCACTGTGTTTGATGTACAGTGACCTGATGACATGGCGGAATACCCTGGGTTGTTCTGAACAGAATAAACCCATGTTTGTGGTATTGTAAAGACATGTGGCGGGGAACGGGTCTGGGTGAACCCGTGACACTGTTCTACACGCACTAAAATCACGATCTGATCCTCTGATTTGTTTTGTTAAAGCCGAACACTCTTAAGATGTTTCTGTTGTTGTTGTTGTTGTTGTTGTTGCCGTGTTGGCAACCGAACACACTTTCAAACGATGCCCACCTGACCAGGATTCGAATTTATAATGGACTGGGTTTGTTTTTTCAGGAATGCGTAAAAACAACAACAGTAATAGTGTGATGGCGAAACAACTACACGTTTGCTTGTTCTAGTTCCTCAAGGTGGCACAGATAGGAGAGCTCAGAATAGCACCTGATAGTTTAAAACTCTTATTTGAGTCATAAAAGTGTCGGAACTGCGCACACTTTGCACACACACTTCTCCCAAACTCTTGTAATTTGTTTTGTTGTCTTATGTTGCGCCTACCCCAAATTTTCCATGAATATTCTTCTCATGTTACTGAATGTATCCGTAGTATTGATTAGATTTTGTGAGGCGGTAAAAATTAGAATACATGTAAAATGCGGATGTGAAATGTATTCATCCCGGTATACATTGTGAAAGACCAAGGATTGGCGCAAGAGGAGATGGCTGCCGTTTTATGAGCTCCGAGCCAATTGTGCTATTGTGTGTTTCCTAATTATTTGTATGTTTTATTTGTAATAAAAAAAATATATATATATTATATATTTTATTACTTCAGTTTATTTGAATGAATAGTTTCTAAACACATACATATTTGTTAAACTGCAATGCTGTTAAGTAAGCATTTCATGTTGTTAAGTAAGCATTTCAATGCTGTTAAGTAAGCATTTCAATGTTGTTAAGTAGCATTTCAATGTTGTTAAGTAAGCATTTCAATGTTGTTAAGTAAGCATTTGACAAAAACCATTTGATTTGAGTAATGTGATGAAGGCACTGGTAGGTAGGGATTATACAGAGAACAGCTGGTCCATAGGAAGGGATTATACAGAGAACAGCTGGTCTATAGGAAGGGATTATAGAGAGAACAGCTGGCCTATAGGAAGGGATTATACAGAGAACAGCTGGCCTATAGGAAAGGATTATACAGAGAACAGCTGGCCTATAGGAAAGGATTATACAGAGAACAGCTGGCCTATAGGAAGGGATTATACAGAGAACAGCTTGCCTATAGGAAGGGATTATACAGAGAACAGCTGGCCTATAGGAAAGGATTATACAGAGAACAGCTGGCCTATAGGAAAGGATTATACAGAGAACAGCTGGCCTATAGGAAGGGATTATACAGAGAACAGCTTGCCTATAGGAAGGGATTATACAGAGAACAGCTGGTCCATAGGAAGGGATTATACAGAGAACAGCTGGCCTATAGGAAGGGATTATGCAGAGAACAGCTGGTCTATAGGAAGGGATTATACAGAGAACAGCTGGTACATAGGAAGGGATTATACAGAGAACAGCTGGCCTATAGGAAGGGATTATACAGAGAACAGCTGGTCCATAGGAAGGGATTATACAGAGAACAGCTGGCCTATAGGAAGGGATTATACAGAGAACAGCTGACCTATATGAAGGGATTATACAGAGAACAGCTGGCCTATAGGAAGGGATTATACAGAGAACAGCTGGTCTATAGGATGGGATTATACAGAGAACAGCTGGCCTATAGGAAGGGATTATACAGAGAACAGCTGGTCCATAGGAAGGGATTATACAGAGAACAGCTGGTCCATAGGAAGGGATTATACAGAGAACAGCTGGCCTATAGGAAGGGATTATACAGAGAACAGCTGACCTATAGGAAGGGATTATACAGAGAACAGCTGGCCTATAGGAAGGGATTATACAGAGAACAGCTGGTCTATAGGAAGGGATTATACAGAGAACAGCTGGTCTATAGGAAGGGATTATACAGAGAACAGCTGACCTATAGGAAGGGATTATACAGAGAACAGCTGGCCTATAGGAAGGGATTATACAGAGAACAGCTGGCCTGTAGGAAGGGATTATACAGAGAACAGCTAGCCTATAGGAAGGGATTATACAGAGAACAGCTGGCCTATAGGAAGGGATTATACAGAGAACAGCTGGCCTATAGGAAGGGATTATACATATATCAAACACTTGGTTCACGTGGTCAAATATAAAGTTATATTTACCCCATAAATGGTTATGCTTTTCCAATGTACATCCTAACCCGTGTTAGAAACCTGGCTAGGAGTCATATCCTAAATATATAGCATCCATAGATAAGGATCAAGACAAGAACAAACAGGCTCTTCAACAGGCTCTTGTGAGAGATCTATGTAATAGCTCGGTCAGATCAACCAGATAATCCCTTTATTGAAAGAAGAGAGGATCACGTCTGTTTGTCCCACCGACTGCTCTGACGGCCGTTATAGATTTAACACCGTCAAACAGGAGTGACTCGGTGTAGGTCCAGCTTTGACAACAGCCGTGTCTGGCGTCTGCCGGCTAGGAGAACAGAGAACAAAGAACATACACATTTAGAGCTTAGAACACAGATGTTTCTTACTTGTTAAAAATCCTCTTAGATCGGGGGAGACGAAGGCAAGGAGACGAGGTTAAAGAAGGATTTTTAAGCCTTCAGAAAATTGAGACATGGATTGTGTATGTGGTGCCATTCAGAGGATGAATGGGAAAGGCAAAAAATATGTAATGTGAATGCTGTTCATTGACGCGAGCCTACCGTACGAGCTGAATGCCTTCTATGCTCGCTTGGAGGCAAGCGACATCGAACCACGCACGAGAGCACCAGCTGTTCCTGATGACTGTGTGATCACGCTGTCCGTAGTTAGTGTGAGTTAGACCTTTAAACAGGTAAAGATTCACAAGGCCACTGGGGTAGACAGATTACTTCATTAAACATTTACCATCCCGTCATGCTCACGGTAATGTACTAAAATGCAGAGTTTCCCATTATTTTGTGTAGAAGTGTGTGTGTATGTGTGTCTGTGTGTGTGTGTGTGTGTGTCTGTGTGTGTGTCTGTGGTAGATTCTATAGAGGTGCAGCAACACACCAAAAGATGTAGTTTCTCATGGACGAACGGTATCTCATCCCTCCAATAGTTTTCCCTAGAACCTCATAGAATCTATGCTAAAGTGCGTTGTAGCTGTTCTAGCGGCCCGTGGTGGCGGAGCGCCCTGTTGAGACACTTTACGTTGCCGTGGTGACGGAGCGCCCTGTTAAGACACTTTACGTTGCCGTGGTGGCGGAGGGCCCTGTTGAGACACTTTACGTTGCCGTGGTGGCGGAGGGCCCTGTTGAGACACTTTACGTTGCCGTGGTGACGGAGCGCCCTGTTGAGACACTTTACGTTGCCTGGTGGCTGAGGGCCCTGTTGAGACACTTTACGTTGCCGTGGTGACGGAGCGCCCTGTTGAGACACTTTACGTTGCCGTGGTGACGGAGCGCCCTGTTGGGACACTTTACGCTGCCTGGTGGTGGAGCGCCCTGTTGAGACACTTTACGTTGCCGTGGTGACGGAGCGCCCTGTTGAGACACTTTACGTTGCCGTGGTGACGGAGCGCCCTGTTGAGACACTTTACGTTGCCTGGTGATGGAGGGCCCTGTTGAGACACTTTACGTTGCCGTGGTGACGGAGCGCCCTGTTGAGACACTTTACGTTGCCGTGGTGACGGAGCGCCCTGTTGATACACTTTACGTTGCCGTGGTGACGCAGCGCCCTGTTGAGACACATTACGTTGCCGTGGTGACGGAGCGCCCTGTTGAGACACTTTACGTTGCCGTGGTGGCGGAGCGCCCTGTTGAGACTTTTTACGTTGCCGTGGTGACGGAGTGCCCTGTTGAGACACTTTACGTTGCCGTGGTGACAGAGCGCCCTGTTGGGACACTTTACGTTGCCGTGGTGACGGAGAGCCCTGTTGAGACACTTTACGTTGCCGTGGTGACGGAGCACCCTGTTGAGACACTTTACGTTGCCGTGGTGACGGAGCGCCCCGTTGAGACACTTTACGTTGCCGTGGTGACGGAGCGCCCTGTTGAGACACTTTACGTTGCCGTTTGCTTTAGTTCTGGACGTTGCACATCAACATTGCTGTTGCAGGTTTGACCTGGGCTCAAAAACACATGTGGGAATTTAAACACAACAATATGGGGCCGGGGTCAAATTAGAACACGTGGGTCTACTTTGTCAAACTACTGGCGTGTGGGGAGGAGGAGTGGGGAGGAGGAGCAGGGAGGAGAAGAAGCAGGGAGGTAGAGGAGGTGTGAAAAGGAGGAGTGGGGAGGAGGAGCAGGGAGGAGGAGAAGCAGGGATGAGGTCTACTTTGTCAAACTACTGGCCAATGAAAAGAGCTCATCGACGCTGACTCATGAATGAAACAACAGCATTGGCGAAAGGGTAAATTAGGGTAAGACTATGGATCCAGTAGTCCTCTAACTCATACAGTGGAGAGATTTCATGTTTGCAGTAGTGTGGGTCACTGAGAAGCGTGGTGAGCCTGTAAATGCTAAAAGTCTCCGGGCTGTGTTGCAGTTTTAATTGCTTGACATTTGCATACCGAGGAGTTTATCAGTTGTGCATAGCAGGTCTCTGCTACGTATTATAATATTCAAATCACCAGAGTGACATCTGCCTTTTGGCAAAAACACAGACATTTTCCTCCTACCTCTCACCAAAAAAAAAAAGACTAGAGAAGACAAACAATAGGAGGAGCAGGGAGGAGGTGTGGGGAGGAGGAGTGGGGAGGAGGAGCAGGGAGGAGGAGGAGGTGTGGAGAGGAGGAGAATCAGGGATGAGGAGAAGCAGGGAGAAGGAGTGGGGAGGAGGAGGAGGATTGGGGAGGAGGAGAAGCAGGGCGGAAGAGGAGGTGTGGAGAGGAGGAGAATCAGGGAGGAGGAGAAGCAGGGAGGAGGAGTGGGGAGGAGGAGGAGGTGTGGGGAGGAGGAAGAGCAGGGAGGAGGAGGTGTGGGGAGGAGGAGTGGGGAGGAGGAGGAGGTGTGGGGAAGAGGAGGAGTGGAGAAATGGAGGAGGTGTGGGGACTAGGAGGTGGTGTGGGGAGGAAAAGGAGTGGAAAGGAGGAGGAGAGGGGAGGAGGAGGAGGAGATGGGGGGAGCAGGAGGAGGTGTGGGGAGGAAAATGAGTGGAAAGGAGGAGGAGAGGGGAGGAGGAGGTGTGGGGAGGAGGAGGAGTGAGGAGGAGGAGGTGTGGGGGAGTGGAGAAGAGTGGGGAGGATGAGGAGTGGGAAGGAGGAAGAGTGGTGAGAAAGAGGAGCAGGGAGGAAGAGGAGAGGGGAGGAGGAGCAGGGAGGAGGAGGAGTGGGAAGGAGGAGGAGTGGGGAGGAGGAGGAGTGGGGAGGAGAAGTGGGGAGTGGGGATGAGCAGGAGTGGGGTGTAGGAGTGGGGAGGAGGAGGGGGAGAGGGGAGGAGGAGGAGGAGTGGGAGTGGGGAGGAGGAGGAGGAGTGGGGAGGAGGAGGAGGAGGAGTGGGAGTGGGGAGGAGGAGGAGTGGGGAGGAGTAGGAGTGGGGAGGAGGAGTGGGGTGTAGGAGTGGGGAGTGGGGAGGAGGAGGAGGAGGAGAGGGAGAGGGGAGGAGGGGGAGGAGGTGGAGTGGGGAGGAGGAGGAGGAGGAGGAGGAGTGGGAGTGGGGAGGAGGAGGAGGAGTGGGGAGGAGTAGGAGTGGGGAGGAGGAGGGGGAGTGGGGAGGAGGGGGAGGAGGTGGAGTGGGGAGGAGTAGGAGGAGGAGGAGGAGTGGGAGTGGGGAGGAGGAGGAGGAGTGGGGAGGAGTAGGAGTGGGGAGGAGGAGGAGGAGTGGGAGTGGGGAGGAGGAGGAGGAGTGGGGAGGAGTAGGAGTGGGGAGGAGGAGTAGGAGTGGGGAGGAGGAGGGAGGAGGTGGAGTGGAGAGGAGGAGGAGCAGGGAGCAGAGGAAAAAGGTCTGAAATGATGGTGATGGACAGAGAATGCCCATTAGGCCTCGGACGATTCTGTTTCGCTTTTCACACCTTCTCAATCATGATGGATCCGGGCAGACAGTGCTTTCCAAATGGAACCCTATTCCCTATATACAGTGCACTACTTTTGACCAGAGCCCATTGTGCACTGTAGCCTATACAGAAAAGGGTGCTATTTGGGACTTAAGCCAGTGTTGAAGGGTGAATCTCTTTCGCAATCACAGATGTGGCCCACTGTTGATTCCACAGCACTCCTGGGTTCCACAAAACACAATCCAGCAGAATCCAGAAAACAATTTGATTGCATCCTTCCACTCCCAAGTAGCCTAAAAAGTTGAAATGCTGGGAAATACGACAATATCATGACGACAATACGATGCAATTTGGAGTTGGAAGATAGAGAGCTATGATGCAAACAGATAGAGAAGCTAAACAATTGTGATAACTCTCATGAATATAAACATTGTCTGATTTGCTGCTCACTCACTCTCTCTGACACGGCTCAGTCTAGGACAGACAGAGCATATCTCCTGGAAGTCTGTCTGGGCGTCACAAATGGTGCCCTATTCCCTAAGTAGAGCACAACTTTAGACCAAGAGTCCATGCAGAAGTGGTGCACTACTTGAGACCAAGGGTCCATGGAGAAGTGGTGCACTACTTTAGACCAAGGGTCCATGGAGAAGTAGTGCACTACTTTAGACCAAGGGTACATGGAGAAGTAGTGCACTACTTTAGACCAAGGGTCCATGGAGAAGTAGTGCACTACTTTAGACCAAGGGTCCATGGAGAAGTAGTGCACTACTATAGACCAAGGGTCCATGGAGAAGTGGTGCACTACATTAGACCAAGGGTCCATGGAGAAGTAGTGCACTACTTTAGACCAAGGGTCCATGGAGAAGTAGTGCACTACTTCAGACCAAGGGTCCATGGAGAAGTAGTGCACTACTTTAGACCAAGGGTACATGGAGAAGTAGTGCACTACTTTAGACCAAGGGTCCATGGAGAAGTAGTGCACTACTTTAGACCAAGGGTCCATGGAGAAGTAGTGCACTGCTTTAGACCAGCTACCTACAAATATACACCTATAACTCAGCATCCTACAAATATACACCTACCACTCAGCTACCTACAAATATACACCTACCACTCAGCTACCTACAAATATACACCTATAACTCAGCTACCTACAAATATACATGTACCACTCAACTACCTACAAATATACACCTATAACTCAGCTACCTACAAATATACACCTACCACTCAGCTACCTACAAATATACACCTACCACTCAGCTACCAACGAAGACACACCTATAACTCAGCTACCTACAAATATACACCTACCACTCAGCTACCAACGAAGACACACCTATAACTCAGCTACCTACAAATATACACCTACCACTCAGCTACCTATAAATATACACCTACCACTCAGCTACCTACAAATATACACCTACCACTCAGCTACCTACAAATATACACCTATAACTCAGCTACATACAAATATACACCTACCACTCAGCTACCTACAAATATACACCTACCACTCAGCTACCTACAAATATACAGCAACCACTCAGCTACCTACAAATATACACCTACCACTCAGCTACCTACGGAGACACACGTAACACTCAGCTACCAACGAAGACACACCTATAACTCAGCTACCTACAAATATACACCTACCACTCAGCTACCTATAAATATACACCTACCACTCAGCTACCTATAAATATACACCTATAACTCAGCTACCTACAAATATACACCTACCACTCAGCTACCTACGGAGACACACGTAACACTCAGCTACCAACGAAGACACACCTATAACTCAGCTACCTACAAATATACACCTACCACTCAGCTACCTATAAATATACATCTACCACTCAGCTACCTATAAATATACACCTATAACTCAGCTACCTACAAATATACACCTACCACTCAGCCACCTACAAATATACACCTATAACTCAGCTACCTACAAATATACACCTACCACTCAGCTACCTATAAATATACACCTACCACTCAGCTACCTACAAATATACACCTATAACTCAGCTACCTACAAATATACACCTACCACTCAGCTACCTATAAATATACACCTACCACTCAGCTACCTACTGAATTATGTTTTCAGTCTACTGCAGGCTTTCTGTATATCTCCACAAAGACAGAGCATATCTCCTGGAAGTCTGTCTGGGCGTCACAAATGGTGCCCTATTCCCTAAGTAGTGCACAACTTGAGACCAAGGGTCCATGGAGAAGTGGTGCACTACTTTAGACCAGGGGTCCATGGAGAAGTAGTGCACTACTTTAGACCAAGGTCCATGGAGAAGAAGTGCACTACTTTAGACCAAGGGTCCATGGAGAAGTAGTGCACTACTTGAGACCAAGGGTCCATGGAGAAGTAGTGCACTACTTTAGACCAGCCATCTACAAATATACACCTATATACACCTCAGCATCCTACAAACATACACCTATATACACCTCAGCTACCTACAAATATACACCTTCAACTCAGCTACCTACGGAGACACACCTACCACTCAGCTACCTACAATTATCCACCTACCACTCAGGTGGACGATCAGCCAATGAGAGAGACTCTGGTGATCGGCCTCATTTTGTAGTACTCCATCTCTGTTACAGTATAGCAGCATCCTCTGTTATCTTATTATGTGCCCTCCCTTCAAAGGATGGAGGATGGGCATCAGAATGACCTTTAATCTGGGATGAGGTCAAGTACTTCTGGGTGGAAAGGTCTGTGGTAACACCATGCAAACAGAGGGGAAGACAGTGGTTGACCTCACCCTAGACCCTATACAGACAGACACAGATTACTACTTCCTCTGCACTCGACCAATACATAATCCTGATTATAGATTGACAGAGATTACTACTTCCTCTGCACTGGGCCAATACATAAACCTGATTATAGACAGACAGAGTTTACTACTTCCTCTGCACTGTGCCAATACATAATCCTGATTATAGACAGACAGAGATTACTACTTCCTCTGCACTGGGCCAATACATAAACCTGATTATAGACAGACACAGACTACTACTTCCTCTGCACTGGGCCAATACATAATCCTGATTATAGACAGACAGAGATTACTACTTCCTCTGCACTGGGCCAATACATAATCCTGATTATAGACAGACAGAGATTACTACTTCCTCTTCACTGGACCAATACATAATCCTGATTATAGACAGACACAGATTACTACTTCCTCTGCACTGTGCCAATACATAATCCTGATTATAGACAGACACAGATTACTACTTCCTCTGCACTGTGCCAATACATAATCCTGATTATAGACAGACAGAGATTACTACTTCCTCTGCACTGGGCCAATACATAAACCTGATTATAGACAGACACAGACTACTACTTCCTCTGCACTGGGCCAATACATAATCCTGATTATAGACAGACAGAGATTACTACTTCCTCTGCACTGGGCCAATACATAATCCTGATTATAGACAGACACAGATTACTACTTCCTCTTCACTGGACCAATACATAATCCTGATTATAGACAGACACATATTACTACTTCCTCTGCACTGGGCCAATACATAATCCTGATTATAGACAGACACAGATTACTACTTGCTCTGCACTCGACCAAGACTTCATTCTGATTATAGACAGACAGAGATTACTACTTCCTCTGCACTGTGCCAATAATTTATTCTGATTATAGACAGACACAAATTACTTCTTCCTCTGCACTGTACCCAGACTTTATTCTGATTATAGACAGAGATTACTACTTTCTCTGCACTGTGCCAAGATTTAATTCTGATTATAGACAGACAGAGATTAATACTTCCTCTGTCAGTCGGGACCCAAATTGAACCAGGTTTTCTCAGTCTGGACCCAAAATTGAACCAGGTTTTCTCAGTCTGGACCCAAATTGAGCCAGGTTTTCTCAGTCTGGACCCAAATTGAACCAGGTTTTCTCAGTCTGAACCCAAATTGAACCAGGTTTTCTCAGTCGAGACTCAAATTGAACCAGGTTTTTTCAGTCGAGACCCAAATTGAACCAAGTTTTCTCAGTCGAGACCCAAATTGAACCAGGTTTTTTCAGTCGAGACCCAAATTGAACCAGGTTTTCTCAGTCAGGACCCAAATTGAACCAGGTTTTCTCAGTCGGGACCCAAATTGAACCAGGTTTTCTCAGTCGAGACCCAAATTGAACCATGTTTTCTCAGTCCAGACCCAAATTGAACCAGGCTTTTTCAGTCGAGACCCAAATTGAACCAGGTTTTCTCAGTCTGGACCCAAATTGAACCAGGTTGCCTCAGACGAGACCCAAATTGAACCAGGTTTTCTCAGTCTGGACCCAAATTGAACAAGGTTTTCTCAGTCTGGACCCAAATTGAATCAGGTTTTCTCAGTCTGGACCCAAATTGAACAAGGTTTTCTCAGTCTGGACCCAAATTGAACCAGGTTTTCTCATTCCAGACCCAAATTGAACCAGGTTTTCTAAGTCAGGACCCAAATTGAACCAGGTTCTCATTCCAGACCCAAATTTAACCAGGTTTTCTCAGTCGGGACCCAAATTGAACCAGGTTTTCTCATTCCAGACCCAAATTGACCCAGGTTTTCTCAGTCGAGACCCAAATTGAACCAGGTTTTTTCAGTCGAGACCAAAATTGAACCAGGTTTTTTCAGTCGAGACCCAAATTGAACCAGGTTTTCTCAGTCAGGACCCAAATTGAACCAGGTTTTCTCAGTCGGGACCCAAATTGAACCAGGTTTTCTCATTCCAGACCCAAATTGAACCAGGTTTTCTCAGTCGGGACCCAAATTGAACCAGGTTTTCTCATTCCAGACCCAAATTGACCCAGGTTTTCTCAGTCGAGACCCAAATTGAACCAGGTTTTTTCAGTCGAGACCCAAATTGAATCAGGTTGCCACAGTCATGAAACAATTTAAAACAATATATAGAGAGAGTCGATGGACACAAACAGGTTCATCAATCTATATAAACAACAACAAAAAATCCCATTAAAAAAATCTTACCATTTAAACTAGAGATATCTGTTTTTGCATTGGATGCGTTCTCAGAAATATTTCCTGAGCTTTGGTCACGGATCCCTCCGGAACTTTCCACACAGAAGTTTTTGTTGTCTCCTATTCCCTCTGATTGGTAGTTGTATATACGTGCCCTTTGGTTTCCATTGGCTGTCCATTATTGTCACAATGTCCGTCGGTGCGTGTGAGTACCTGCGCTGTGTGTTTTGGTCTATCGTGCCCTTGTGGATTGCACAGACGATTACGGGTCTCGTCCCGTGTGTGTTAATCATTGTGCGATTGTGTTATTTATTTGAGGTACTCCTCGCTCTTTTGTTTACATTTCAAAGCCCTGTGTTTTGTGTTAGGTGTTTGTTTGGTCTTCGTTCCCGTGCCTTTAATTTGGGCTGAATAAAAAAAACTATTACGTAATCCTGCGCCTGTCTCCCGAATCTCTTCATGCCAGTGTGACAGCTTTCTTATACAGTAATGTTCTAGATTTAAAGGACAGACACTTTAATTAAAACCTTGTTTCTTATACAGTAATGTTCTAGATTTAAAGGACAGACACTTTAAAACCTTATTTCTTATGCAGTAATGTTCTAGATTTATAGTACAGACACTTTGATGATTTACTGGACTGTCTATTTTACCATTTATGAAAATGTAATTCAATCAGTTTCTCTGGGCTCTAGTTTCTCTGGGCTCTAGTTTCTCTGGGCTAAGACCAAATTCAATATTTATCAAATAACTGTATTATATATATATTTCATACCTAAAAGGGGTCGTAAAACTCTAAATTAAATAGCTAATTAATACATAGTATGACCATCTTAAAACAAGTCCATGTGTCATCTTAGAGGGGGACAGAGAGATAATAAACTCCCTGGTTTGAGACCACTAAATCACATGTCCTCTCAGAGGTGGACAGAGAGATAATAAACTCCCTGGTTTGAGATCACTAATTCACATGTCCTCTCAGAGGTGGACAGAGAGATAATAAACTCCCTGGTTTGAGATCACTAAATCACATGTCCTCTCAGAGGTGGACAGAGAGATAATAAACTCCCTGGTTCGAGACCACTAAATCACATGTCCTCTCAGAGGTGGACAGAGAGATAATAAACTCCCTGGTTCGAGACCACTAAATCACATGTCCTCTCAGAGGTGGACAGAGAGATAATAAACTCCCTGGTTTGAGATCACTAAATCACATGTCCTCTCAGAGGTGGACAGAGAGATGATAAACTCCCTGGTTTGAGACCACTAAATCACATGTCCTCTCAGAGGTGGACAGAGAGATAATAAACTCCCTGGTTTGAGACCACTAAATCACATGTCCTCTCAGAGGTGGACAGAGACATAATAAACTCCCTGGTTTGACACCACTAAATCACATGTCCTCTCAGAGGTGGACAAAGAGATAATAAACTCCCTGGTTTGAGACCACTAAATCACATGTCCTCTCAGAGGTGGACAAAGAGATAATAAACTCCCTGGTTTGAGACCACTAAATCACATGTCCTCTCAGAGGTGGACAGAGAGATAATAAACTCCCTGGTTTGAGATCACTAAATCACATGTCCTCTCAGAGGTGGACAGAGAGATAATAAACTCCCTGGTTTGAGACCACTAAATCACATGTCCTCTCAGAGGTGGACAAAGAGATAATAAACTCCCTGGTTTGAGACCACTAAATCACATGTCCTCTCAGAGGTGGACAAAGAGATAATAAACTCCCTGGTTTGAGACCACTAAATCACATGTCCTCTCAGAGGTGGACAGAGAGATAATAAACTCCCTGGTTTGAGACCACTAAATCACATGTCCTCTCAGAGGTGGACAGAGAGATAATAAACTCCCTGGTTTGAGACCACTAAATCACATGTCCTCTCAGAGGTGGACAGAGAGATAATAAACTCCCTGGTTTGAGATCACTAAATCACATGTCTTCTCAGAGGTGGACAAAGAGATAATAAACTCCCTGGTTTGAGACCACTAAATCACATGTCCTCTCAGAGGTGGACAGAGAGATAATAAACTCCCTGGTTTGAGACCACTAAATCACATGTCCTCTCAGAGGTGGACAGAGAGATAATAAACTCCCTGGTTTGAGACCACTAAATCACATGTCCTCTCAGAGGTGGACAGAGAGATAATAAACTCCCTGGTTTGAGACCACTATTTCAACCTAAATAGTGCTGCTAATATGGAAAATATTGTGATTGAAGAAACATTTTCAGAGATTAAATTCATTTGAATGTGTAGGTTCATTATCGTGTAAAGACAACTTTGTACCTGGTTTAATTAATCCGTGGAAGTTCAGACTGGAGTAGACATCCCACTCAAAAACCTCCCTCGACCCAAATTTGGGCCGCGACCCACCAGTTGAGAATCTCTACTCTAAAACATCCGGTTGCCTGAGTGTTATATCAATATATCGGACTGGGTTTTTTGTTACTTGAAAAAGAACGTTTACGATTTAACGATATATTCCCAAGAAATGTCCATTTATGTAAATTATTCTTAGCAGTTACGTAATTATCAATTCATGAAACATCGTATCAAATAATAATATCCCTGGTCCATTTTCATATTTTGTCTGACATAATTCCTTTTTAAGCCTGGGTTGAATGTATGATTCATGAATACGTTGGAGATTTGATGGCCATTGAATACATCATTTCACCACTTCAGAGGTATACAAAGCACTTAATATATTAATTTCGCACACTGAATCAGGGTGGCTTTTTCAGTGAGAAGTGGAAAGGAAGTGCTTCAATTGAGACATATGGCCTATTCCCTTTCAAGAGGATGAGAAACACTGAAAGAGCAGTACAATATTGGTTTAAGTACATCATCTCCAAGATGGCCTTTCCCTGAGTCCTGTTACTGCACACCAAGGGTAGACTCTGATCTAGCCCTTACCTGTTTACCCAGAGACAAAACTATCCTATCCCCAGGTCCCAAATCTCTCTCTCTCGTCCCAAGCCCTGAGAACAAAGTTGTCAGTCCCTTCTCGAGCCAAGTATATCTCAAGTCCACGATACCCCATCCTCGGAGTTGAGTGCAGATGAGAGATTTTCCGTAGTGACCCTTCGACTCCTCAGACTCCTCCGATTCCTTAGAGTTGATACGTACCTACGTTTGTCCTTTTGTTCGAATGCATTTCTTCGTTTGCCGATTACCTTACTTTTTTAATACAACGCTTTCTTCAATATAAACACCAACTATCTCCTCGTTGAGATTTAAACGTATTGATCTTCAGCAAACCGAGAAAGACAGGTAAGAACAGAGGACAGACAGAGGTACAAGATAAGGGTGGAAGAATTTACACTTTTGGAAGTGAATTGAAGGAGTCAGGGAAGTCAAAGGTTCACTCCAGCCTCCTCTACTCCATCTCCCTCCCAACCACTAGCTCCCCAGCCTCCTCTACTCCATCTCCCTCCCAACCACTAGCTCCCCAGCCTCCTCTACTCCATCTCCCTCCCAACCACTAGCTCCCCAGCCTCCTCTACTCCATCTCCCTCCCAACCACTAGCTCCCCAGCCTCCTCTACTCCATCTCCCTCCCAACCACTAGCTCCCCAGCCTCCTCTACTCCATCTCCCTCCCAACCACTAGCTCCCCAGCCTCCTCTACTCCATCTCCCTCCCAACCACTAGCTCCCCAGCCTCCTCTACTCCATCTCCCTCCCAACCACTAGCTCCCCAGCCTCCTCTACTCCGTCTCCCTCCCAACCACTAGCTCCCCAGCCTCCTCTACTCCATCTCCCTCCCAACCACTAGCTCCCCAGCCTCCTCTACTCCGTCTCCCTCCCAACCACTAGCTCCCCAGCCTCCTCTACTCCATCTCCCTCCCAACCACTAGCTCCCCAGCCTCCTCTACTCCATCTCCCTCCCAACCACTAGCTCCCCAGCCTCCTCTACTCCATCTCCCTCCCAACCACTAGCTCCCCAGCCTCCTCTACTCCATCTCCCTCCCAACCACTAGCTCCCCAGCCTCCTCTACTCCATCTCCCTCCCAACCACTAGCTCCCCAGCCTCCTCTACTCCGTCTCCCTCCCAACCACTAGCTCCCCAGCCTCCTCTACTCCGTCTCCCTCCCAACCACTAGCTCCCAGCCCCAGCCTCCATCTCCCTCCCAACCGCTAGCTCCCAGCCCCAGCCTCCATCTCACTCCCAACCACTAGCTCCCAGCCTCCTCTACTCCGTCTCCCTCCCAACCACTAGCTCCCAGCCCCAGCCTCCATCTTCCTCCCAACCACTAGCTCCCAGCCCCAGACTCCATCTTCCTCCCAACCACTAGCTCCCAGCCCCAGCCTCCATCTCCCTCCCAAGCCTCCCTCCCCAGCCTCCTCTACTCCATCTCCCTCCCAACCACTAGCTCCCAGCCTCCTCTACTCTGTCTCCCTCCTCCACTCCATCTTCCCTCCCAACCACTAGCTCCCAGCCCCAGCCTCCATCTCCCTCCCAATCACTAGCTCCCATCCCCAACCTCCATCTCCAGCCTTCCTGGCCCCCCTACAGCTCAGGCTGATTTGTTTTGCTGCTCCGCGGGAGAGGGCACCCTCGACTACAGCTGGAAAGGGGTTTTAATCTCAGAGACCATTACATCTCTGCTTGTTCCTCAGCGGATGGGCTTGTTTTGGTGAGATATGTGTTGGCTTTACAGCGATAATGACGCGTCCCAGACTCCTTTAAGGGGCATGGAGGCTTGGATTGTGTTGGCCCCCTGTGCCTCAGTACCGTTGTGAATTACCTGGAAGCAAAACACAAGATGTGAATTGTGGTTGTATCTCCTAGGCAATATGACCAGCTTGTTATTGGTGGCCAATTTCCTCTGCTTGTTTTATCTGTTAGTTTTAACGTTAGATTTAGAGGGAAACTATGTAGATGTTTGATTTAAAGTTAGATTTAGAGGGGGGAAAATGTAGCTGTTTGTTTTGTGTGATTTGTTTTTTAGATGACACCTTGACACCTCCTCTCTCTCACTGTTTTCATTTCTTTATATGTTAAACTTCACAATTTATTCTTAGACAATTACTCCTAAAGCTTTCTTCAACCTGTCAAACAATCTCCGTAAATCAACAACCGACAAAGGAAGGACCCTGTGTACTGTGTCTCTCATATAACCACAACCCTGTGTTACTGTCTCTCATAGAACCACAACCCTGTGTTACTGTGTCTCTCATATAACCACAACCCTGTGTTACTGTGTCTCTCATATAACCACAGCCCTGTGTTACTGTGTTACTGTGTCTCTCATATAACCACAGCCCTGTGTTACTGTGTCTCTCATATCACCACAGCCCTGTGTTACTGTGTTACTGTGTCTCTCATATCACCACAACCCTGTGTTACTGTGTCTCTCATATCACCACAACCCTGTGTTACTGTGTCTCTCATAGAACCACCACCCTGTGTTACTGTTTCTCATAGAACCACAGCCCTGTGTTACTGTGTCTCTCATATCACCACAACCCTGTGTTACTGTGTTACTGTGTCTCTCATATAACCACAACCCTGTGTTACTGTGTCTCTCATATAACCACAACCCTGTGTTACTGTCTCTCATATCACCACAACCCTGTGTTACTGTGTTACTGTGTCTCTCATATAACCACAGCCCTGTGTTACTGTGTTACTGTCTCTTATATAACCACAACCCTGTGTTACTGTGTTACTGTCTCTCATATAACCACAACCCTGTATTTCTGTCTCTCATATAACCACAGCCCTGTGTTACTATGTCTCTCATATCAACACACCCCTGTGTTACTGTGTTACTGTGTCTCTCATATAACCACAGCCCTCTGTTACTGTGGTACTGTCTCTCATATAACCACAACCCTGTGTTACTGTCTCTCATATAACCACAGCCCTGTGTTACTGTGTCTCTCATATAACCACAACCCTGTGTTACTGTGTCTCTCATATAACCACAGCCCTGTGTTACTGTGTCTCTCATATAACCACAACCCTGAGTTACTGTGTCTCTCATATAACCACAACCCTGTGTTACTGTCTCTCATATAACCACAACCTTGTGTTACTGTGTTACTGTGTCTCTCATATAACCACAGCCCTGTGTTACTGTCTCTCATATAACCACAGCCCTGTGTTACTGTGTTACTGTGTCTCTCATATAACCACAGCCCTGTGTTACTGTGTTACTGTGCCTCTCATATAACCACAGCCCTGTGTTACTGTCTCTCATATAACCACAGCCCTGTGTTACTGTGTTACTGTGTCTCTCATATCACCACAACCCTGTGTTACTGTCTCTCATATAACCACAGCCCTGTTTTACTGTGTCTCTCATATAACCACAACCCTGTGTTACTATGTCTCTCATATCACCACAGCCCTGTGTTACTGTGTCTCTCATATCACCACAACCCTGTGTTACTGTCTCTCATAGAACCACAACCCTGTGTTACTGTGTTACTGTGTCTCTCATATAACCACAGCCCTGTGTTACTGTGTTACTGTGTCTCTCATATAACCACAGCCCTGTGTTACTGCCTCTCATATAACCACAACCCTGTGTTACTGTCTCTCATATAACCACAACCCTGTGTTACTGTGTTACTGTCTCTCATATAACCACAACCCTGTGTTACTGTGTTACTGTGTTACTGTGTCTCTCATATAACCACAACCCTGTGTTACTGTCTCTCATAGAACCACAACCCTGTGTTACTGTGTTTCTCATTTAACCACAACCCTGTGTTACTGTGTCTCTCATATAACCACAGCCCTGTGTTACTGTGTCTCATATAACCACAACCCTGTGTTACTGTGTCTCTCATATAACCACAGCCCTGTGTTACTGTGTCTCTCACATAACCACAGCCCTGTGTTACTGTCTCTCGTAGAACCTCAACCCTGTGTTACTGTCTCTCATAGAACCACAGCCCTGTGTTACTGTGTTACTGTGTCTCATATAACCACAGCCCTGTGTTATTGTGTTACTGTCTCTTATATAACCACATCCCTGTGTTACTGTGTTACTGTCTCTCATATAACCACAGCCCTGTGTTACTGTGTCTCTCATATAACCAAATCCCTGTGTTACTGTGTCTCTCATAAAACCACATCCCTGTGTTACTGTGTCTCTCATATAACCAAATCCCTGTGTTACTGTGTCTCTCAAATAACCACATCCATGTGTTACTGTGTCTCTCACATAACCACATCCCTGTGTTACTGTGTCTCTCATATAACCACATCCCTGTGTTACTGTGTCTCTCATATAACCAAATCCCTGTGTTACTGTCTCTCATATAACCACACCCCTGTGTTACTGTGTCTCTCATATAACCACATCCCTGTGTTACTGTGTCTCTCATAAAACCACATTCCTGTGTCACTGTGTCTCTCATATAAACACAACCCTGTGTTACTGTCTCTCATATAACCACAGCCCTGTGTTACTGTGTTACTCATATAACCACAACCCTGTGTTACTGTGTTACTGTGTCTCATATAACCACAACCCTGTGTTAGTGTGTTACTGTATCTCATATAACCACAACCCTGTGTTACTGTGTTACTGTGTCTCTCATATAACCACAACCCTGTGTTACTGTGTTACTGTCTCTCATAGAATCACAACCCTGTGTTACTGTCTCTCATATAACCACAACCCTGTGTTACTGTGTTACTGTGTCTCATATAACCACAACCTTTTGGTAGTGTGTTACTGTATCTCATATAACCACAACCCTGTGTTGCTGTGTTACTGTGTCTCTCATATAACCACAACCCTGTTTTACTGTGTTACTGTCTCTCATATAACCACAACCCTGTGTTACTGTGTTACTGTCTCTCATATAACCACAACCCTGTGTTTCTGTCTCTCATATAACCACAGCCCTGTGTAACTGTGTCTCTCATATCACCACACCCCTGTGTTACTGTGTTACTGTGTCTCTCATATAACCACAACCCTGTGTTACTGTCTCTCATATAACCACAGCCCTGTGTTGCTGTGTCTCTCATATAACCACAACCCTGTGTTACTGTGTCTCTTATATCTCCACAACCCTGTGTTACTGTCTCTCATATAACCACAGCCCTGTGTTACTGTGTCTCTCATATAACCACAACCCTGTGTTACTGTGTCTCTCATATAACCACAACCCTGTGTTACTGTCTCTCATATAACCACAACCCTGTGTTACTGTGTCTCTCATATAACCACAGCCCTGTGTTACTGTCTCTCATATAACCACAGCCCTGTGTTACTGTGTTACTGTGTCTCTCATATCACCACAGCCCTGTGTTACTGTCTCTCATATAACCACAGCCCTGTGTTACTGTGTTACTGTGTCTCTCATATCACCACAACCCTGTGTTACTGTCTCTCATATCACCACAGCCCTGTGTTACTGTGTCTATCATATCACCACATCCCTGTGTTACTGTGTTACTGTGTCTCTCATATAACCACAGCCCTGTGTTACTGTGTTACTGTGTCTCTCATATAACCACATCCCTGTGTTACTGTCTCTCATATAACCACAACCCTGTGTTACTGTGTTACTGTCTCTCATATAACCACAACCCTGTGTTACTGTGTTACTGTGTCTCTCATATAATCACAACCCTGTGTTACTGTCTCTCATATAACCACAACCCTGTGTTACTGTGTCTCTCATTTAACCACAACCCTGTGTTACTGTGTCTCTCATATAACCACAACCCTGTGTTACTGTGTCTCTCATTTAACCACAACCCTGTGTTACTGTGTTACTGTCTCTCATATAACCACAACCCTGTGTTACTGTGTTACTGTGTCTCTCATATAACCACAACCCTGTGTTACTGTCTCTCATATAACCACAGCCCTGTGTTACTGTGTCTCTCATATAACCACAGCCTTGTGTTACTGTCTCTCATAGAACCACAACCCTGTGTTACTGTCTCTTATATAACCACAACCCTGTGTTACTGTCTCTCATAGAACCTCAACCCTGTGTTACTGTCTCTTATATAACCACATCCCTGTGTTACTGTGTTACTGTCTCTCATATAACCACAGCCCTGTGTTAATGTGTCTCTCATATAACCACATTCTCGTGTTACTGTGTCTCTCATAAAACCACATCCCTGTGTTACTGTGTCTCTCATATAACCACATCCCTGTGTTACTGTGTCTCTCATATAACCACAACCCTGTGTTACTGTGTTACTGTCTCTCATAGAATCACAACCCTGTGTTACTGTCTCTCATATAACCACAACCCTGTGTTACTGTGTTACTGTGTCTCATATAACCACAACCTTTTGGTAGTGTGTTACTGTATCTCATATAACCACAACCCTGTGTTGCTGTGTTACTGTGTCTCTCATATAACCACAACCCTGTGTTACTGTGTTACTGTCTCTCATATAACCACAACCCTGTGTTACTGTGTTACTGTCTCTCATATAACCACAACCCTGTGTTTCTGTCTCTCATATAACCACAGCCCTGTGTAACTGTGTCTCTCATGTCACCACACCCCTGTGTTACTGTGTTACTGTGTCTCTCATATAACCACAACCCTGTGTTACTGTCTCTCATATAACCACAGCCCTGTGTTGCTGTGTCTCTCATATAACCACAACCCTGTGTTACTGTGTCTCTTATATCTCCACAACCCTGTGTTACTGTCTCTCATATAACCACAGCCCTGTGTTACTGTGTCTCTCATATAACCACAACCCTGTGTTACTGTGTCTCTCATATAACCACAACCCTGTGTTACTGTCTCTCATATAACCACAACCCTGTGTTACTGTGTCTCTCATATAACCACAGCCCTGTGTTACTGTCTCTCATATAACCACAGCCCTGTGTTACTGTGTTACTGTGTCTCTCATATCACCACAGCCCTGTGTTACTGTCTCTCATATAACCACAGCCCTGTGTTACTGTGTTACTGTGTCTCTCATATCACCACAACCCTGTGTTACTGTCTCTCATATCACCACAGCCCTGTGTTACTGTGTCTATCATATCACCACATCCCTGTGTTACTGTGTTACTGTGTCTCTCATATAACCACAGCCCTGTGTTACTGTGTTACTGTGTCTCTCATATAACCACATCCCTGTGTTACTGTCTCTCATATAACCACAACCCTGTGTTACTGTGTTACTGTCTCTCATATAACCACAACCCTGTGTTACTGTGTTACTGTGTCTCTCATATAATCACAACCCTGTGTTACTGTCTCTCATATAACCACAACCCTGTGTTACTGTGTCTCTCATTTAACCACAACCCTGTGTTACTGTGTCTCTCATATAACCACAACCCTGTGTTACTGTGTCTCTCATTTAACCACAACCCTGTGTTACTGTGTTACTGTCTCTCATATAACCACAACCCTGTGTTACTGTGTTACTGTGTCTCTCATATAACCACAACCCTGTGTTACTGTCTCTCATATAACCACAGCCCTGTGTTACTGTGTCTCTCATATAACCACAGCCTTGTGTTACTGTCTCTCATAGAACCACAACCCTGTGTTACTGTCTCTTATATAACCACAACCCTGTGTTACTGTCTCTCATAGAACCTCAACCCTGTGTTACTGTCTCTTATATAACCACATCCCTGTGTTACTGTGTTACTGTCTCTCATATAACCACAGCCCTGTGTTAATGTGTCTCTCATATAACCACATTCTCGTGTTACTGTGTCTCTCATAAAACCACATCCCTGTGTTACTGTGTCTCTCATATAACCACATCCCTGTGTTACTGTGTCTCTCATATAACCACATCCCTGTGTTACTGTGTCTCTCATATAACCAAATCCCTGTGTTACTGTCTCTCATATAACCACACCCCTGTGTTACAGTGTCTCTCATATAACCACATCCCTGTGTTACTGTGTCTCTCATAAAACCACATTCCTGTGTTACTGTGTCTCTCATATAAACACAACCCTGTGTTACTGTCTCTCATATAACCACAGCCCTGTGTTACTGTGTTACTCATATAACCACAACCCTGTGTTACTGTGTTACTGTGTCTCATATAAACACAACCCTGTGTTACTGTGTTACTGTCTCTCATAGAACCACAACCCTGTCTTACCCTGTCTCTCATAGAACCACAGCCTTGTATTACTGTCTCTCATAGAACCACAACCCTGTGTTACTGTGTCTCTCATATAACCACAACCCTGTGTTACTGTGTCTCTCATTTAACCACAACCCTGTGTTACTGTGTTACTGTCTCTCATATAACCACAACCCTGTGTTACTGTGTTACTGTGTCTCTCATAGAACCACAACCCTGTGTTACTGTCTCTCATATAACCACATCCTTGTGTTATTGTGTCTCTCATATAACCACAACCCTGTGTTACTGTGTCTCTCATATAACCACAGCCCTGTGTTACTGTGTCTCTCATATAACCACAGCCCTGAGTTACAGTGTCTCTGTCTCTCATATAACCGCATCCTTGTGTCTTGGGTCTCTGTGTCTCTCTCCCTCCCTGAGAAACTGGGACAGGCCATTCATCATTTTGGGGTCGTGCTCCTTCAGAGCCTACTGTTGACAGAGCTATTAGCCGTTAATCCCTCAAGGACACAGCAGGGCCTGACCTTTGACCCTGGCCCCCATCGACAGGTATGGGAACGCGGGTCACTACGACATGTTCAGCGTCTGTTGCTGTTACATTGACTGCTCTAGTACATCTTAGGTTGTTGTGATTCATTTCCTATGTGAAAATGCTAGTGGGCAGTGTGTGTGTGTGTGTGTGTGTCTGGGTCTGTGTGTGTGTCTGTATGAGTGTCTGTGTGTGTGTGTCTCTGTGTGTGTGTGTGTTTGGGTCTGTGTGTGTGTCTGTGTGTGTGTGTCTCTATGTGTGTCTGTGTGTGTGTGTCTCTGTGTGTGTGTGTGTGTGTGTGTCTGTGTGTGTCTGTCTGTATGTGTGTGTGTGTGTGTGTGTGTGTGTGTGTGTGTCTGTGTGTCTGTGTGTGTGTGTGTGTGTGTGTGTGTGTGTGTGTGTGTGTGTGTGTGTGTGTGTGTGTGTGTGTGTGTGAGTGTGTGTGTGTGTGTGTGTCTGTTAATGGGGTGTGTGTGTGTGTGTGTGTGTGTGTGTGTGTGTGTGTGTGTGTGTGTGTGCGTGTGTGCGTTTGTGTGCGTGTGTGTGTGTTGGTAGTCCTATTTAATGCCTGAGAAGTGAAATAATGTCATAGTGGCCACACCTTGAAGGTATATTTTCATAGAAATCCTCTCCTCACTTCAATGCCCTCTGAGGAATCTGTCCACGTTGTTATCTAGTGTCATATTGTACCACTCTCTCCTCTCCTTATCACTTCTACATCCCAGCATGCAACTTTCCTTACCAATTCTACTACCCAGCATCCATCTCTCCTTACCGCCTCTACATCCCAGCATGCAACTTTCCTTACCACTTCTACTACCCAGCATCCATCTCTCATTATCACTTCTACTACCCAGCATCCATCTCTCCTTACCCCCTCTACTACCCAGCATCCATCTCTCCTTACCCCCTCTACTACTCAGCATCCATCTCTCCTCACCCCCTCGACATCCCAGCATCCATCTCTCCTTATCACTTCTACATCCCAGCATGCAACTTTCCTTATCACTTCTCCTACCCAGCATCCATCTCTCCTTACCCCCTCTACATCCCAGCATCCATCTCTCCTTACCACTTCTCCTACCCAGCATCCATCTCTCCTTACCACTTCTCCTACCCAGCATCCATCTCTCCTTACCACTTCACCTACCCAGCATCCATCTCTCCTTACCACTTCTCTTACCCAGCATCCATCTCTCCTTACCACTTCTCCTACCCAGCATCCATCTCTCCTTACCACTTCTCCTACCCAGCATCCATCTCTCCTTACCGCCTCTACATCCCAGCATGCATCTCTCCTTATCACTTCTACATCCCAGCATCCATCTCTCCTTATCACTTCTACTACCCAGCATCCATCTCTCCTTATCACTTCTACCACCCAGCATCCATCTCTCCTTACCACTTCTCCTACCCAGCATCCATCTCTCCTTACCACTTCTACTACCCAGCATCCATCTCTCCTTACCACTTCTACATCCCAGCATGCAACTTTCCTTACCACTTCTACTACCCAGCATCCATCTCTCCTTACCGCCTCTACATCCCAGCATGCATCTCTCCTTATCACTTCTACATCCCAGCATGCAACTTTTCTTATCACTTCTCCTACCCAGCATCCATCTCTCCTTACCACTTCTACTACCCAGCATCCATCTCTCCTTACCACTTCTCCTACCCAGCATCCATCTCTCCTTACCACTTCTACTACCCAGTATCCATCTCTCCTTACCACTTCTCCTACCCAGCATCCATCTCTCCTTACCACTTCTACTACCCAGCATCCATCTCTCCTTTCCACTTCTCCTACCCAGCATCCATCTCTCCTTACCACTTCTCCTACCCAGCATCCATCTCTCCTTACCACTTCTCCTACCCAGCATCCATCTCTCCTTTCCACTTCTCCTACCCAGCATCCATCTCTCTTTACCACTTCTCCTACCCAGCATCCATCTCTCCTTACCACTTCTCCTACCCAGCATCCATCTCTCCTTTCCACTTCTCCTACCCAGCATCCATCTCTCCTTACCACTTCTACTACCCAGCATCCATCTCTCCTTACCACATTCTCCTACCCAGCATCCATCTCTCCTTACCACTTCTCCTACCCAGCATCCATCTCTCCTTACCACTTCTCCTACCCAGCATCCATCTCTCCTTACCACTTCTCCTACCCAGCATCCATCTCTCCTTACCACTTCTACTTCCCAGCATCCATCTCTCCTTACCACTTCTCCTACCCAGCATCCATCTCTCCTTACCACTTCTCCTACCCAGCATCCATGTCTCCTTACCACTTCTCCCACCCAGCATCCATCTCTCCTCACCACTTCTCCTACCCGGCATCCATCTCTCCTTACCACTTCTCCTACCCAGCATCCATCTCTCCTTTCCACTTCTCCTACCCAGCATCCATCTCTCCTTTCCACTTCTCCCACCCAGCATCCATCTCTCCTTTCCACTTTACAACCCAGAATCCAACTTTCCGTGCCTCTTCTACTACCCAATCTTCCATGCTTTTTTTTTGGGAGGGCAATAGAGCCAAGAGGAATATTGATGCAGGGAATTCACAAACCTACTATTAAAGTGAAAGGCGCAGCCCGAAGCCATGTGTTACTCAGGTGAAATATACCTCCTAATGCATAGGTATGGTCTGTCTGGTGGATTCTATTTCCTGTACCGTCGCGCACACACACACACACACACACACACACACACACACACACACACACACACACACACACACATACACACACACACACACACACACACACACACACACACACACACACACACACACACACACACACACATACACACACACACACACACACACATACACACACACACACACACACACACACACACACACACACACACACACACACACACACACACACACACACACACACACACACACATACACACACACACACACACACACACACATACACACACACACACACACACACACACACACACACACACACACACATACACATACACACACACACACACACACACACACACACACACACACACAACAAAAAAAATGAGGAGTCTTATTTGCCAAATGTAATCTTAACACGGGAACAAGAAGTAAAAGGCCCTAGAGAATGAACATCCTATTTTTCAATTTCACTCGAGGAAAATAGGAAGAATCTGTAATTCTACCAACGAGGAGAGGTGCATGCTGGGTAGTAGAAATGCCCGCAGAGGTTGTATCGGGAACGACATATTATCGAGGCAATGTTGTATATAGTGTAAAGAAAAGCAATTCCTCTGCATCTCCACCTCAGAGTCCTCTAGACTCAAGTTGTCTGCTTACGGACACAGCCAATTATAGTACGACTGTCTGTTGCGTAAATACGAATCACGCTCACACAGCTCTTTCAAAGACGTTGTAGGTGCACAACGTCACACTTTTAATAAGAGATTCAGAACAAACAGACAGGGAGCAGATTCATTCCATACGCACAAGTGTCTGAACATGAAAGAAATGTTTTTATTTTTTTGGTTTTCTTCATCTAAACTTGAGATGTTTATTTATTTATTTATTCTCCTCTCAATTTCTAATCAATATTTGTCAGCGATGCCTGATTGCATTCGGCCAGAAATGCAATTCAATGGTGACTTCAATGCACCTGAAATCAATGCTATTCGACGATCCAGGAAATTACTTGTGTCTTGGAACCTGCGAGCTTTAACAAGAGAGAAATGCCCTGCCAATAGCATTACCTTAACCGACAATCGTATGCATTTCCAAGGGGGATCCAAATACTTCACAGTCGTAGCTACAATCTCATCTACTTTTTATTTTTTATTTGGTCCACAGAATTGAAGGGTGGAATGACTTGGTCAAAGTTAAACTTTTAGGACTTTTAGGATTTGTTCTACCGCAGAACCCAGAAACGGAAATTAAATAGAGATAGAACGATGCCACGGCCTTAGCCAACCCCTTGTTGTTGTGTGTGTGTGTGTGTGTGTGTGTGTGTGTGTGTGTGTGTGTGTGTGTGTGTGTGTGTGTGTGTGTGTGTGTGTGTGTGTGTGTGTGTGTGTGTGTGTGTGTGAGAGAGAGAGAGAGAGAGAGAGAGAGAGAGAGAGACACCCCTCTTCCTCTCACATGTATCAGGTTACTGACAGGAAGTCCCCCCCTCACCCTTCACATGTATCACGTTACTGACTAGACAGGAAGTCACTCCCCCACCCTTCACATGTATCAGGTTACTGACAGGAAGTCACCCCCTCACCCTTCACATGTATCATGTTACTGGCTAGACAGGAAGTCACTCCCCCACCCTTCACATGTATCAGGTTACTGACAGGAAGTCCACCCCTCACCCTTCACATGTATCATGTTACTGACTAGACAGGAAGTCCCCCCCTCACCCTTCACATTTATCAGGTTACTGACAGGAAGTCACCCCTCACCCTTCACATGTATCAGGTTACTGACTAGACAGGAAGTCCCCCCCCACCCACCCTTCACATGTATCAGGTTACTGACAGGAAGTCCCCCCCCTCCCCCCCTCCTCACCCATCCACCTCTCACATGTATCAGGTTACTGACAGGAAGTCCCCCCCTCCCCTCACCCATCCACCTCTCAAATGTATCAGGTTACTGACAGGAAGTCCCCCCCTCCCCTCACCCATCCACCTCTCACATGTATCAGGTTTCTGTCAGGAAGGTGTTTCAGCCCCATCCCCCCTCCTCCTCTTACCCCCTCCTCCCCCTCTCCTCCCTCTCACCCCCTCCTCCCCACCTCCTCCCTCTCACTCCAGGAATCTATTTTTAGGTCCCTGGCCACCACAACCACAGATCACTGGCAATTTAACAAGAAAGATGGGCCATGTAATGTCCCAATGGAGGGACGGCAATAATACAATGTCATTCAAGGGACCTTCGGAGTCAGATAACCAGGAAGAGAGAAGAGACAGAACATTCATGGGACCTTTGGTGTCAGATAACCAGGAAGAGAGAAGAGACAGAACATTCAAGGGACCTTTGGTGTCAGATAACCAGGAAGAGAGAAGAGACAGAACATTCAAGGGACCAGATAACCAGGGAGAGAGAGAAGAGACAGAACATTCAAGGGACCTTCGGTGTCAGATAACCAGGGAGAGAGAAGAGACAGAACATTCAAGGGACCTTTGGTGTCAGATAACCAGGAAGAGAGAAGAGACAGAACATTCAAGGGACCTTTGGTGTCAGATAACCAGGAAGAGAGAAGAGACAGAACATTCAAGGGACCAGATAACCAGGGAGAGAGAGAAGAGACAGAACATTCACAGGACCTTTGGTGTCAGATAACCAGGGAGAGAGAGAGAAGAGACAGAACATTCAAGGGACCTTTGGTGTCAGATAACCAGGGAGAGAGAAGAGACAGAACATTCAAGGGACCTTTGGTGTCAGAAAACCAGGGAGAGAGAGAGAAGAGACAGAACATTCACGG
The DNA here is from genome assembly GCF_057628025.1 of Oncorhynchus mykiss. Lineage (NCBI taxonomy): Eukaryota > Metazoa > Chordata > Actinopteri > Salmoniformes > Salmonidae > Oncorhynchus > Oncorhynchus mykiss. Next base: position 8,713,168 of record NC_143039.1, on the reverse strand, counting down.
GACCTTTGGTGTCAGATAACCAGGGAGAGAGAAGAGACAGAACATTCAAGGGACCTTTGGTGTCAGATAACCAGGGAGAGAGAGAGAAGAGACAGAACATTCCAGGGACCTTTGGTGTCAGATAACCAGGGAGAGAGAAGAGACAGAACATTCAAGGGACCTTTGGTGTCAGATAACCAGGGAGAGAGAAGAGACAGAACATTCCAGGGACCTTTGGTGTCAGATAACCAGGGAGAGAGAAGAGACAGAACATTCAAGGGACCTTTGGTGTCAGATAACCAGGGAGAGAGAAGAGACAGAACTATCAAGGGACCTTTGGTGTCAGAAAACCAGGGAGAGAGAGAGAAGAGACAGAACATTCAAGGGACCTCTGGTGTCAGAAAACCAGGAAGAGAGAAGAGACAGAACATTCACGGGACCTTTGGTGTCAGATAACCAGGGAGAGAGAAGAGACAGAACATTCATGGGACCTTTGGTGTCAGATAACCAGGGAGAGAGAGAGAAGAGACAGAACTCACCCAGGTGAGCCACGCCAACATCTATTTAGATGTTTCAGTGTGAGGCTAACAGTGTCTGAATCCATCTAGAGACTTTCCTCCTCATTTACCAGTTCATTATCCCTGTACCTTGTCTCCTCTTCAACACGACCAGCTCTGTACCTTGTCTCCTCTTCAACACGACCAGCTCAGTACCTTGTCTCCTCTTCAACACGACCAGCTCTGTACCTTATCTCCTCTTCAACACGACCAGCTCAGTACCTTGTCTCCTCTTCAACATGACCAGCTCAGTACCTTGTCTCCTCTTCAACACGACCAGCTCAGTACCTTGTCTCCTCTTCAACATGACCAGCTCAGTACCTTGTCTCCTCTTCAACACGACCAGCTCAGTACCTTGTCTCCTCTTCAACATGACCAGCTCAGTACCTTGTCTCCTCTTCAACACGACCAGCTCAGTACCTTGTCTCAGCCTCAACACGACCAGCTAAGTACCTTGTCTCATTGTCAACACGACCAGCTCAGTACCTTGTCTCATTGTCAACACGACCAGCTCAGTACCTTGTCTCAGCCTCAACATGACCAGCTGAGTACCTTGTCTCAGCCTCAACACGACCAGCTCAGTACCTTGTCTCCTCTTCAACTCGACCAGCTAAGTACCTTGTCTCATTGTCAACACGACCAGCTCAGTACCTTGTCTCATTGTCAACACGACCAGCTCAGTACCTTGTCTCCTCTTCAACACGACCAGCTCAGTACCTTGTCTCAGCCTCAACACGACCAGCTCAGTACCTTGTCTCATTGTCAACACGACCAGCTCAGTACCTTGTCTCAGCCTCAACACGACCAGCTCAGTACCTTGTCTCAGCCTCAACACAACCAGCTCAGTACCTTGTCTCAGCCTCAACACGACCAGCTCAGTAGATTGTCTCCTCTTCAACACGACCAGCCCAGTACCTTGTCTCAGCCTCAACACGACCAGCTCAGTACCTTGTCTCATTGTCAACACGACCAGCTCTGTAGTTTGTCTCCTCTAAAACACGACCAGCTCAGTACCTTGTCTCATCCTCAACACGACCAGCTCTGTACCTTGTCTCATTGTCAACACGACCAGCTCAGTACCTTGTCTCCTCTCCAACACGACCAGCTCAGTACCTTGTCTCCTCTTAAACACGATCACGACCAACACGACCAGCTCAGGTCAAGGACATAGTGTAGTGCCGCGCCGTGGGATATCTATGGCGGTGACAGCCCTGTCCCATTTGACGGTGGCCGATGACAGGTCTGATCCAATACACCTGGTAATGGAGGAGGTGGTGTGTGTGTGTGTGTGTCCTTGTGTGTGTGTGTGCTTGTGTGTGTGCTTATGTGTGTGTGTGTGTGTGTGTGTGTGTGTGTGTGTGTGTGTGTGTGTGTGTGTGTGTGTGTGTGTGTGTGTGTGTTTGGTGGGTGGTAGACAAACCAGGAACTAGAAGCCTTCCACCTCTCTCTGACGTCCGTCCAAGAGTGACAGCATGACAGGCCGCGGTGTTATAGCTTGGAAGAAGAAGCAGCTGGTGAGGAGAGCAGACACACACACACACACACACACACACGGACACATGCACACACACGCACACACACACACAAACACACACACACACACACACACACACACACACACACACACACACACACACACACACACACACACACACACACACACACACACACACACACACACACACACACTACACACACACTACACACACACACACACACACACACAGCAGAGGAAGGGAAAGCAGACAGTGAGTGGTCCAGCTCATTATTAAAGTGGCCCTCTTGCAGAATGGATCTTCTCCCACCCTGAAGGTTACCAGAGAGGCCTCCTCTTCTTCTTTTGATCACCTCTCCTACTGTTGTTATCTAGCCCTCCTCCTCCCTCTGCTGTTATCTAGCCCAGCTCCTCCCTCTGCTGTTATATAGCCCTCCTCCCTCTGCTGTTATCTAACCCAGCTCCTACCTCTGCTGTTATCTAGCCCTCCTCCCTCTGCTGTTATATAGCCCTCCTCCCTCTGCTGTTATCTAGCCGACCTACCTCTGCTGTTATCTATTCCTCCTCCTCCTTCTGCTGTTATCTAGCCCTCCTCCTTCTGCTGTTATCTAGCTCTCCTCCTACTGCTGTTATCTAGCCCTCCTCTCTCTGCTGTAATATAGCCCTCCTCCCTCTGCTGTTATCTAACCCAGCTCCTACCTCTGCTGTTATCTAGCCCTCCTCCCTCTGCTGTTATATAGCCCTCCTCCCTCTGCTGTTATCTAGCCGACCTACCTCTGCTGTTATCTATTCCTCCTCCTCCTTCTGCTGTTATCTAGCTCTCCTCCCTCTGCTGTTATCTAGCCCTCTTCCTCCCTCTGCTGTTATCTATTCCCCCGCCTCCTACTGCTGTTATCTAGCCCTCCTCCTCCTACTGCTGTTATCTAGCCCTCCTCCTCCTACTGCTGTTATCTAGCCCTCCTCCTCCTACTGCTGTTATCTAGCCCTCCTCCTCCCTCTGCTGTTATCTAGCCCTCCTCCTCCTTCTGCTGTTATCGAGCCCTCCTCCTCCTACTGCTGTTATCTAGCCCTCCTCCTCCTACTGCTGTTATCTAGCCCTCCTCCTCCTACTGCTGTTATCTAGCCCTCCTCCTCCCTCTGCTGTTATCTAGCCCTCCTCCTCCTACTGCTGTTATCTAGCCTTCCTCCTCCTACTGCTGTTATCGAGCCCTCCTCCTCCTACTGCTGTTATCTAGCCCTCCTCCTCCTACTGCTGTTATCTAGCACTCCTCACAACACTGCTGTTATCTAGCCCTCCTCCTTCCTCTGCTGTTATCTAGCCCTCCTCCTCCTACTGCTGTTATCTAGCCCTCCTCCTCCTACTGCTGTTATCTAGCCCTCCTCCTCCTACTGCTGTTATCTAGCACTCCTCACAATACTGCTGTTATCTAGCCCTCCTCCTCCTACTGCTGTTATCTAGCCCTCCTACTACTGCTGTTATCTAGCCCTCCTCCTCCCTCTGCTGTTATCTAGCCCTCCTCCTCCCTCTGCTGTTATCTAGCCCTCCTCCTCCTACTGCTGTTATCTAGCCCTCCTCCTCCTACTGCTATAATCTAGCCCTCCTCCTCCCTCTGCTGTTATCTAGCCCTCTTCCTCCCTCTGCTGTTATCTAGCCCTCCTCCTCCTACTGCTGTTATCTAGCCCTCCTCCTCCCTCTGCTGTTATCTAGCCCTCCTCCTTCCTCTGCTGTTATCTAGCCCTCCTCCTCCTACTGCTGTTATCTAGCCCTCCTCCTCCCTCTGCTATAATCTAGCCCTCCTCCTCCCTCTGCTGTTATCTAGCCCTCTTCCTCCCTCTGATGTTATCTAGCCCTCCTCCTCCCTCTGCTGTTATCTAGCCCTCTTCCTCCCTCTGCTGTTATCTAGCCCTCCTCCTCCTACTGCTGTTATCTAGCCCTCCTCCTCCTACTGCTATAATCTAGCCCTCCTCCTCCCTCTGCTGTTATCTAGCCCTCTTCCTCCCTCTGCTGTTATCTAGCCCTCCTCCTTCTGCTGTTATCTAGCTCTCCTCCCTCTGCTGTTATCTAGCCCTCCTCCTCCCTCTGCTGTTATCTAGCCCTCCTCTTCCCTCTGCTGTTATCTAGCCCTACTCCTCCTACTGCTGTTATCTAGCCCTCCTCCTACTGCTGTTATCTATTCCCCCTCCTCTCTCTGCTGTTATCTAGCCCTCCTCCTCCTACTGCTGTTATCTAGCCCTCCTCCTCCCTCTGCTGTTATCTAGTCCTCCTCCTCCCTCTGCTGTTATCTAGCCCTCCTCCTCCTATTGCTGTTATCTAGCCCTCCTCCTCCTACTGCTGTTATCGAGCCCTCCTCCTCCTACTGCTGTTATCTAGCCCTCCTCCTCCTACTGCTGTTATCTAGCACTCCTCACAACACTGCTGTTATCTAGCCCTCCTCCTTCCTCTGCTGTTATCTAGCCCTCCTCCTCCTACTGCTGTTATCTAGCCCTCCGCCTCCTACTGCTGTTATCTAGCCCTCCTCCTCTTACTGCTGTTATCTAGCCCTCCTCACAATACTGCTGTTATCTAGCCCTCCTCCTCCTACTGCTGTTATCTAGCCCTCCTCCTACTGCTGTTATCTAGCCCTCCTCCTCCCTCTGCTGTTATCTAGCCCTCCTCCTCCCTCTGCTGTTATCTAGCCCTCCTCCTCCTACTGCTGTTATCTAGCCCTCCTCCTCCTACTGCTATAATCTAGCCCTCCTCCTCCCTCTGCTGTTATCTAGCCCTCTTCCTCCCTCTGCTGTTATCTAGCCCTCCTCCTCCTACTGCTGTTATCTAGCCCTCCTCCTCCCTCTGCTGTTATCTAGCCCTCCTCCTTCCTCTGCTGTTATCTAGCCCTCCTCCTCCTACTGCTGTTATCTAGCCCTCCTCCTCCCTCTGCTATAATCTAGCCCTCCTCCTCCCTCTGCTGTTATCTAGCCCTCTTCCTCCCTCTGCTGTTATCTAGCCCTCCTCCTCCCTCTGCTGTTATCTAGCCCTCTTCCTCCCTCTGCTGTTATCTAGCCCTCCTCCTCCTACTGCTGTTATCTAGCCCTCCTCCTCCTACTGCTATAATCTAGCCCTCCTCCTCCCTCTGCTGTTATCTAGCCCTCTTCCTCCCTCTGCTGTTATCTAGCCCTCCTCCTTCTGCTGTTATCTAGCTCTCCTCCCTCTGCTGTTATCTAGCCCTCCTCCTCCCTCTGCTGTTATCTAGCCCTCCTCTTCCCTCTGCTGTTATCTAGCCCTACTCCTCCTACTGCTGTTATCTAGCCCTCCTCCTACTGCTGTTATCTATTCCCCCTCCTCTCTCTGCTGTTATCTAGCCCTCCTCCTCCTACTGCTGTTATCTAGCCCTCCTCCTCCCTCTGCTGTTATCTAGTCCTCCTCCTCCTACTGCTGTTATCTAGCCCTCCTCCTCCTACTGCTGTTATCTAGCCCTCCTCCTCCTACTGCTGTTATCTAGCCCTCCTCCTCCCTCTGCTGGTATCTAGCCCTCCTCCTCCCTCTGCTGTTATCTAGCCCTCCTCCTCCTAATGCTGTTATCTAATCCTCCTCCTCCTACTGCTGTTATCTAGCCCTCCTCCTACTGCTGTTATCTAGCCCTCCTCCTCCCTCTGCTGT